>NW_009186102.1:2330-2565 GCF_000690835.1 Fulmarus glacialis
GCCTCCCGGTGCTCCCCCCCGCCCCCCCGCCGTTGCCAGCCGGGGGAACCGGTGCAGGGTCCGCTCCAGCCCTTCTGGGAAACGGAGGGCTGATAACGCCCATTTGGACACAGTCCCAGCTCTTTCCTAGAAACAGAGGCTTGTTAACTTTGTGGCTTTTATTCCGAATTGGCATCGCTCCAAGCCATTGTGCGGGGTTGGAGGTGTGGAGGGGGTAGGACTAGAGAGGGAGGGC
>NW_009186103.1:0-2047 GCF_000690835.1 Fulmarus glacialis
GCCCCGGGGACGCTGTCCCCTTCTCCCGGGGCAGAGCGGAGGGGAAGGGGCTGGTTTCCAAACCAGGGGGGCTTCGGTGCACGTTGCTCAACTGGCGCCGACCCGGCGGCGACAGCTCTCCCTGCCCTCGGCCGGCACACAAGGGCTAAATTCGGGAGGAACAAAGCCTTATCCCTTGTCGGGCGCTTCGCCGGCGGCGTCCCCGCGTCCCTTCCCGACGGGGGGATGCCACCGTGCCGGCGCCGGTTTGGCCGTGGGAGGTTTTTTTCAGCTCCTGCACGAAACGGAGCAATTCTGAGCTGCAAAAACAGAGCAAATGGTGACACTTGAATGGGTTAAAGCCTTTATTTTCCCCCCTTTTTATTTTCAACGGACTCCCCAGCTCTGTGTCCCGGCCCTCGGCCACCGCAGCCAGGTCAGGACCCGCTCACGCCAGGACTCAGCTCGTTAGGCGACTCGTTAGGCAAGCCCGGAGGCTCCGTCAACCGACAGAATGAATCCTAAGACGCTGGTTAGGATGGGTGCTTTCACAATAAGCAAAGAGCTAATAGGATTTATTCTATTTTTACAAAGATAACTATGCTGTTAATAGTGCAATGAAAGCGCATTTCTGCCTTTTATTATTATTTTTTGGTTGGTTTAACGTACTCACCGACACTAACACTGGTTCCACGCTGGCTCCTGCTCGATTCGTCGCTGTGTAAGAAACCAAACAGCCCGTCTCCTCTCTGGTGCTACCGAGCTGCTGCGGGAGCCGTGTTGCTACCGCGCCGCCGAAATCCAGGCGTCCCCCGGCTCCTCGTCTTATTTAAACAGTGACTCTGCGACTCCTAAACCTCCCCGTCTCACACTGTCTACAGGTGGCTTTTTATTTTTAATTTTCCAGTGTGAATCCAAAGCTTGTCCTCTGCATATTTTTATTCCCCCCAGCCTTTTATGTTCTTTTCATGGTGATAATGCTGTATTTAAAGAGAATATTTAAGTGTAAAAATAAAAGAAATGCTCAAACTTGCATAGCAAGTTGTGTCTTAAAGGTTAAACCCACCCCCGTGAATTCCTCTTGGGGGGCGGGAGGTGTCTCGAATTCCTGCAAAAATCGTGAGGGCAGGGGGTTAGGGGAAGGGTTTTCTTCTGCAAGAGGTGAGGGAGGAGCTCGGAGCTGGCCTGGTGCACGAGTGGGTGATTTCTACCCCTCCTTTATACCCCAATAAAGGGGTATAAAGCTTAATAAGCTTAAAAAAGGAAATTTTCCAGGTGTTAGCGTGCCCCATCCACGGATGGATGAGCCGGTGTTGGGACACGGAGTATTTCACGGCGCGAGAGGGAGGTGGGGCCTCCAGAGAGACGCTCGAGACGCTCGCTTGCTTTTGTCTTTAATAAAACACTTAAAGTTGGGTTGAATTCACTCAACAGCTGGGCGCTTGTCATGCAGTGACGGGGCGAGGTGAGACACGGTGGGTTTTGACCCCTTAACGCAGCTGCGGCGAGGAGCCGCCACTAAAGCCCCCGAAGCCGCCTCTGCCAAGCAGAAAGCACTGGGGCTAAGATCTCATTAGGCAGAACTTGACGAACGCAGCCCATGGCCTCCGCTGAAGGCGTCGGTGCAGTTCAGCGCTGCCTCTCTAACCCCATTTCTGTCGGCAACGGCGTTTCCAGCCCCGGCGTCCTCCCTCCAGCAGCCAGCGCCGGCGGCGAGGGCTCCCCGGACGAGGGACCGTGACGGGGGTGCTCCGGGAGGCAGCCGCAGCCGAACAAAAGCACAAGAACCCCCCCAAAGGCTCCAGGTAAGGTCGCACGGGGATTTGGGGTCTTTTCTTAACCCCTCAGGGAGATTTTTACATTTAAGACTGCTCAGTGGAGTAAAGAAACTAAGTAAAACCCTCCGTGCGAGGCACAGAGCAGCAAAACCCAAGCTGAACGGAGCCCGCTACTACTAAGGGAGGTGTCCACAGGCAGCGGAGACGCTCGTTCTCCCCTCCCGTGGTTAAAGTGACGCAGTTTAAGAGCTCTAACAGCGAAGCCGCATGACCCCGAAGTCGCCGGCGGG
>NW_009186103.1:2064-2334 GCF_000690835.1 Fulmarus glacialis
GCGGCTCTCGCCGGCCCGCTCCGACGGCACGAAGGGGAACAGAAGAGCCGGCGCCGGCACAAACCTCCAGTGCAGGAGGGAGGGAATCGCGTCTTCGCCCCCAGGGCGGCATCGGGGCCCCTCTCGCCGGCTCCGGGCTGTGGTTTCACATCACCAAAAGGCGTTTTTGCGGCACCGGGCTGGGAATCGCCAGGCGCGCGATGCCAGGGGTGAGGGTGCGCAGCCGGCGGCTCACACGTCACTCCTTGGTCCGTACGGTGTTGAGGGGAA
>NW_009186103.1:2442-2739 GCF_000690835.1 Fulmarus glacialis
CGGCCGGTGCGGCACGGGCGGCTGCAGGGCTCCCCCTCGCCCCCAGCCCCTCTCTCTGGGGGCTTTTTGCTCCCCGCTGGGTCCCCCGTTTCCCTCCCGCTCCCATTTTGCTTCCCCTGGTGCTGCTGCAGGGCTCAAATTTGTCACCACGAGGTCTCTGCGGGACAGGGACACCCGGGCACAGGCTGGGTATTCCACACGGACACATCTCTGGAGAGAGCCAGCACGCTCCGCCGCGTCCTTCTCTCAGGGACGAGGCCCCGGAGGGATCGACGGGGCAGCCCAGAGGGGGGTAAA
>NW_009186103.1:2956-4015 GCF_000690835.1 Fulmarus glacialis
AGGCAGGAGGTGCCCCTCGGCTGCCGTTACCTTGCAGCTTGCAGGAGAGCCCCAGCCACTGCTCCAGCCACGCTCTGCACTCGGACATGCCGAGATGAGTGGAGTTCAGGCCACGGAGGTAACAAGCCTGCGGGGCAGGGGAGAGGAAAAAAAATACGGACACGTTCAGGGATGAGCACTCCGGGTCACACGAAACGCCAGGGATCGCGCTGTGATCCTTCCTCAGCACGAAGCGGGGCTGAGCAACGGTGAACCGTGCCCCGTGGTGCCCCGGCGTGGTCCCGGCATGGAAAATGGGCTCAGAAAACACCTTCCCGGAGGAGAGAGGCCGCAATCCGCCTCGGAATGGCTCTGGAGGAATGTGCTGCGCCCCGACGCAGCTCTGCTAACGATGGGGAGGGCCCGGACGAGGCAACCCCAGGGTAAAGCAGCCGGTGCGGGGCCGGAGGAGGCGTCCTCACCGCTTTCAGCTCCTCCTCGGAAAGCTGGCCCAAGCCCAGGCGCAGCATGGCGCGGTCCAGGTTCCGGATCTCCAAGACGTGGCTCCGCAGGCGATGCCTCAGGAAAAAGGCCGGCAAGTGGGGGGTCAGAAACAGGACCTGGCTTAGGGCTCTCTGAGGGAAAACAAGGGCAGGGTCACTGTGAGGGCGTCCGACCCCACCAAAAATGGGCGTCCGACCCATTCAGGCACAACTTAAATCAGACAAAGCCTCCCCCGTTCCAGACATGCCCTGTATTTTATTCCCCTTTAATTATCTGGCTAATTGTCCTGCCCACGCTGAAACCCTGAGCAGTCCCTGGCAGTTCTCGTTACGCCCAGCGAGTGGAGCAGGGAGTGGGTGTCCGGAGACACAAGCTCTGTCCTGGGCTGGACACGGGTGTCTGGGGCGAGTTCAGGTCTGCGGGACAGCTCAGATGTGGCCGATGGTGCCACCAAGCCAGGGACCTGCAGCAAGGATGGACAAACAGTCTCGTTCTGAGGCTGTTTTCATGGAATCACAGAATGGTTTGGGTTGGAAGGGACCTTTCAATCTAGTCCAACCCTTGCCGTGGGCAGGG
>NW_009186103.1:4372-5297 GCF_000690835.1 Fulmarus glacialis
TCCTCTGGACCCGCTCCAACAGGTCCATGTCTGTCCTGTGCTGAGGACCCCCGAGCTGGACACAGTGGGGGTCTCACCAGAGCGGAGGAGAGGGGCAGAATCACCTCCCTCAACCTGCCGGTCACACTTCTTTTGATGCAGCCCAGGATACGGTTGGCTTTCTGGGCTGCGAGCGCACGTTGCCGACTCATGTCCAGCTTTTTATCCACAACCGGACCGGTTTTAGGGCACAACACCCTCTTTGGGGCACAACCGAGTGGATCAGCACCTTGGCGCTCTTCGGTAAGAGCCATCTCTGAGCAGGAGAAAAGCCACACTCACCACATGAGACACCTGCAGCTTGTTCAGACCCAGCGGAGATCCCGAAAACAAACTTCTCACAGCATAGAGCTCGGCCACGTGCGGCTGGGAACCTTGCTGCACCTGAAAAGAGCCACAGCGCATGTTGCCGACACCTCCCACGGGCATATCATCACCAGGCAGGGCCGAGGCAGCGGCAGCACAGGCAGGATGGGCGATACCGGCCGCAGCGTTGACGTACCTCGGCGCAGAGCTCCCACAGGCGTTTTCGGAGCTGCGGCTCAGGCAGGGAACGCGCTGCCAGGGCTAAACTCTCCACCACATCCGGATACAAGTCTCTCCGGATGGCGTCGTAGGCGTCCAGGAACTCAACCTGCTGGTTGGGGGTCCAGAAGTATCGGATCAGGAGCTGGCGTGGGAAGAAATACCTTGGAGAGAAGAGGAGACAGGGATTCAGGGAGGAAAATCGCATGCACGAGCTGGGGCAGTCGGATTTCGTGCTGCTGGAAAGGGGCACAAGCAACGTCCTGCGCCGGGGCAGCACATCTCGCCCCTAGGAGCTGTGGACGTTCGCTCCTCCAAAGGGAGGAGCTCGGGAATCACAGAATTGTTTAGGTTGGAAAAG
>NW_009186104.1:0-225 GCF_000690835.1 Fulmarus glacialis
ACCAAGGAAAGCTGGGATTTATGGAGGGAAACGGCAACTTTTTTTGGATTCAGTCGAGGCTGAAGGCACATCTGTCCCTGGGCCCCTCCACGAACATCTGGTGTATACGGCAGCGGCAGCAGCATCCAGCCAGCTAAATTGCTAGTGGGAGACCGAGGCCTCGGTGTGATTCAGGCTGGATAACCACAAATGGTTTGCACTTGCGGCGCGCGGGGATCCGTGGCC
>NW_009186105.1:0-21582 GCF_000690835.1 Fulmarus glacialis
GGGGGGGGCGACACGACACCAAAACACCACAAACAGTGAAACCTAAATGGATAACTTTAATTGATAGGTGATTGGGAGTTGCCATTCTGCTTTTTATAAATGCTAGTTTGCCTTTTAAGCACAACCCTGAAGTAATGGTTGTTTTTTCTGCTACCAGTCCGTGCAGTTCTGCACTATGTTGGTTTCCCTGGTAGCAGTACCAAAGATACATACAACTTAAAAATCTAGGAAGATTTCTTTCTGCCTGTGTAGTCTCTAAAGCATCTGGTTCTGATAATGAAACCTTTTCACATAACTAGGTTTTACTTACCAGCTTACTGCGTTCAAGATAAGGAAGAGGATCTGAAGCTTTTGGGGATTGAAGGGCCATTTACAATGAGGATGTGTCTGATGTGTCAAGAGCTATTTCCAGAGCTTGCTATTTTCTGGTTTTCCTGGCTCCATGTTTTACGTGTCTAGGAAAATTGTTACCCAATCTTCAGGAGCAAATCTTTGTGGAATTTTAAAGATAATTCTAAAGAAACAGAAGGAAAAAATTGTGTTGGGCCTTCTGGATATAGCATCATAGAAGCTTATATACATTTGTATTACTTGGTGTATCACAGAAATAGCACACTGTTAAGGAGACAAGAGGTTTGAGTTGGTTACTTCATTGTCTTACTTGGGGGTATATTCATAGCTATTATCTGTTGATAGTTAGAAACATATGCTTGCTTTCTTACTACATGTTCAGATGCAAGAAGAAGTAGGTTTTCCATGGTAATTTACTAGTTTGAAAATCTCATTTCTCACAGTATGAACCACTGCAAATCAGAGTGAATGGCTGTTCAGTAGTACAACCTTCAGACAAAAATTTGAACTAGTACACCTGGCGGGTACTTGACTTGTAATTAAACTTGTAATGCTTTTTGCTCTCTGAGGCATTTTAAAGGTAGTTACCAGTTTGAACTCAGTTATGTAGTCTTTCTCCATCATATTTTTTAAAATGAGTGTGAAGCATTTCACTTAATTGTTCCAATTTAAACATTAGAGTGGATTATGCTTTATAGGCAGAAAGTAAAATTGACTGTGAGGTTGAACATGAACAGTGTTATTTTTACCTTTTTCAACGATGAGATGGTTAGCAGCATAGACAGACTGTTTAAAACTGACATTATTTTATCTATTACAACCTTTTTTATCTTCAGTTGCTTTTATTCTGCTTTAGAATGAAACTATGATTCATTAGAACTAAATAAATTAATTGCATGCAAAACAAACTCATTTTTATTGTGCCCAGAACCAGATCTCTGGTCTCGTTTTGTAATATTAAACTATTAATGAGACTATTACAATTTTTTTAAAAAGAATTTAAAAATATACTTGAGCAAGAACTAGAATTTGAAAATACGTTCTAGTTTCTGCATAGAATTAGAACCAACTTTGTGGGAGAGTGCCTCTTAACTGGAAGAGGTTGGAGTTCCCATAATAATCTGTGCTATCAAAGTTGGTAATACAAAAACTGCAGTTAGATCTTGCTGAAAAGGTCAAATGATAACAAAAGTGAAATGTGACAAAACCCACTGCTAAGTTCTTCATGGTGAATGAAAGTCTGGAGGTGGGACAAGCTACTGAAGGAATCATACATCTTGTTTTTAATAGTTATTATTACATCTTCAGCATTATGCATTCCAATGTCACGTAGTGAGTGCATTACTCTGCAAGACTGCTTCCAGGATTTCAGTGGTATGATTGTTGTTTGTCTTTTTTGGATCATATAGGGACTTCTCTGAGGGCATTCATCGTTCCTGGAGACGTTTCTCTTTGGTCACTATCTCTAATCTAAGGAAGAGTATTGTTTTCTGCAACTGATTTTCTCTTTTAGATGCTACTTCTAAGCATGCTAATGGTGTGCATATTTTATTGCCATTTAAATGAAGTGTGGTACAAGTAGTAACCCAAAAATTTATTTTACAACTAGTTGACATTCATGAGAATTTTGATCAGACAACCTCTAAATAATCTTTTTAGGAATGAATAAGTGCATTGTAACATGCTAAAGTAGATATATTAGTCATTTCTTATCACAAATATACTGTCGTAATGTTCCTTAGTTTCTTCCATTTGTATTCAGAATTGTTAATTAGTGTTTTTAATAACTAAGTAGAAAAAAACTTGTATAACACTTTCAGTGATTTGAAACTGTCAAATAGCTTACATGGCTGTTGATCAGAACAACAACTGTTATTCACCAGAGGTAATTTCCGTGCAACTTCCATGAAAATAGAGGAAGGACGAAAAAGTATATGTAATTTATTTTCCACATTAAGGAGCATCCCTTCTATTGCAATTATCATTACATAACATTTTTCTTTTACTATACTGAAAAGGAATGCTAGGGAAGTGTTGTTGCTACCGGGTGTCTTTAAAAATACTTGGAGTCAAAAATATCTGTAAATGCAGACGGAAGCTAAATTTCCTTCAGGTGAAAACACAGGTTAGGGAAAACAAATGTCTTGGAAGAATTTTAGTCAGCCACTGGTGATGTTTCCACTGACTTCTTCCTCCTGGGGCAGGAGTTGTGTTTACTATTCTGCAGAGAGCAACAAGGTAGTAAAGTTATAATACTGCCAGGTAACCTTGTGCTTTGAGACCTGATCAGGTGAGTTTTACTTTTGACATTCAGTGTAGCAAGGGCTAAAATAGTTCTTTTGGTTTAAGCAAGCTAGTTTTAGAAACGACTGTTAGGAAACTGACTTTATAAAGCACATCAAAAATGTTTCGCTACTTTCAGTGTGTTTTTCTTTTTTTCAATATAGTGTAATGTGCTGTATACCCTAATTTGAATAAGGTGCACTAAGCTATAAAATAGATTGCCATCTTAAAGCATACAGCTCTTGTCTGGAGTAGAATTTTGAATGTGTATGTACTTGTTTAATATTATGTTTGTATCTGTGTACAGAAAGCATAGAAACAATGTGGGACCAAGCAAACCTATTTCTCAGCCACGAAGAAATATTGTAGGCTGCAGAATACAGCATGGATGGAAAGAAGGGAGTGGACCTGTAACACAATGGAAGGGCACAGTTCTTGATCAAGTTCCTGTAAATCCCTCTCTCTATCTTATAAAGTATGATGGATTTGACTGTGTGTATGGACTAGAACTGCACAAAGATGAAAGAGTTTCAGCACTTGAAGTTCTTCCAGACAGAGTTGGTAAGTGTTTTGTGTTTTTCTCCTGAATTCACATACATATAAGCTGACATTTGCTATTAAATGTCCTCTGCTAATCTCTCCAGACTTCCCCCAAGATAACATCTGACCACTTAAATGTTACAATTCAAATTCATTTTTGTTACATGGCAGGTAATCTAAATGCTCTGTTTAAATTTTCTTGATTCTACAAAGATTTGATGATACTAATGAGTGCAGTGCTGTCTTCTGTCTTTAAGTAGTATGCAGTACATTCTGTAGTTTTTGTTTAGAGTCTTATTCCTAAGAACCATATGTAAAGTTAACATTGATATTTCTGTTAAAATTTAAACTCAGCCCTCTTGGCTGCGTTGTCTGTGTGTGTGTAACAGTAATGTCACATTTTTCCTCACGTACTTCACCTAAATACTTTTAATAATTGGGGGAAAAGGCATTTTCTAAGTGAAATAACTCAATTAGTAACAAAGCTTTTGATTTTCAGAATTAGCACTGGATTATTAAACTGCAGGTTTTTCAAACTGCAAAGTTCAGTATTTACCCAAGTAATTGCTAGTTTATAAACAGAATAAGCTGTTGCTTCTTCTTACTGCAAAGCAATTGGTAGCAGTCTCTAGAGTGGCGTTAAGGGGAACCAAACCCCCAAGTTTCATTAATAACTTCATAGAACTGTTCTGTGATTGGCCTCTCTTCCTCTTCTCCCCTGCCTGCCTCGCTCCCTCCAGTGTCTGGTTAAAATACAAAGAGTCTTCACTGCTGTGGCCTCGATATATCGTCCTTTACCTTGCATTGTGATTGTTTAATCGTAGGGAGTACAATGATACATTGTTATTTTAACAACATTTCTGAAGTTCTGCAGTTCTTCAGTAGTAAACGGTCTGGAATGGACAATGTTTGTTTTGTATATGAATTGACTAACTTCCAATCAAATTTGTTTATGAATCAGGGTAAAGATTATTTTTTACAAAGATGTATCTGTGCTTTTGATTGAACTTATGAAACACTGTCATTTTTCAGCTTCATCTCGAATTAGTGATGCCCACCTGGCAGACACAATGATTGGTAAAGCTGTGGAACACATGTTTGAGACAGAAGATGGCTCAAAAGATGAATGGAGGGGGATGGTTTTGGCTCGAGCTCCTATTATGAACACATGGTTTTATATTACCTACGAGAAAGATCCCGTCTTGTACATGTACCAACTCTTAGATGATTATAAAGAAGGTGACCTTCGCATTATGCCTGATTCGAGTAAGTAGGCCAGTTACCGTTTTCTTCTGGAACGTGGCAGCTTTTTATAGTAACGTTTGACTGTGGCTTATTTATGGACAGGAGAGTTGACAAACAAAGATCTTGTTTGTTACTCTCTTTAATTTTTTTTAAGTATCACAACTAACATGTTACAGCACATCTGTGTTAACGTCTGAAATACTTTACTTTTATCAGCAGTGACCTATGTATCATAGAATCATAGAATCATTAAGGTTGGAAAAGACCTCTAAGATCATCGAGTCCAACCGTCAACCCAACACCACCATGCCCACTAAACCATGTCCCTAAGCGCCTCATCTACATGTCTTTTAAATACCTCCAGGGATGGTGACTCCACCACTTCCCTGGGCAGCCTGTTCCAAGGCCTGACTACTCTTGCAGTAAAGAAATTTTTCCTAATGTCCAATCTAAACCTCCCCTGGCGCAACAGGGAAAAGCATTTTCCAAAATTATTGCTAATTCTGCTGAAAATATGTACATACTACTGTGGAAGAGTTTATGCTTGAATTTTTTTTATGGAAACTGACAAACCAGAAGATTTCCACTTTGTTTTCTTTTAGAAGTATCACAGCTCTTTGAGATGCCTCTTGATTTGTGTTTCTGAAGCAGTTCTTGTGGGAATAGTATTTTGGGGCCTACTAATATAGTCAGATTCATTTTATTGGGATTGGTGTCTTCAGTGTGAAAAACTTTTGAGTAGTTTCTTGGGGGAAAGAAGTACTAATCTTTTTAAAATTTTCTCACATGTTGCAACATACTAGCAAGAAAAATACTTCAGTAGATCAGGAGGGACTTCTTGAAGTGAAAGTCGTCGGGGCTTTTCCTATTAGTGTAGAATTATTTTAACAGAATCAATATTTTCAAGAGATTTGGATAGCCAGTACAAAAAAGAGGAAAAAAGCTAGTAAAGAATACTTTGTTTTTATTTCTTCCGTGTACCTAAAACACACTTCTCTGACAGAGGCAATCGGGGCTTTAAAGAAAATTAGCAATTGGACACCTGTAGTGGTTGGCAACATAGTGCTTTACATAAGTATTAGTTACAATTATTTTGTTGAGTTTAAGACTGTCTTCCTTCAGATCCAGCACTAATAACAGTCTGCTGGCTAAATAAACAAATGGCGCTTATTTGCATAACATCTGTAGTAATCATCTGTGTTTAGATTTTTTTTTTCCCCCCTCCACCCACAAAAAGCAACATATCTGCTGCTTGTAAAGAGTGAGCCACAAATGTTAATGAAAAAAAGTGACCACCTTCTTCCTAAAGAAATAAAGCCAGTTCTTTCAGATTTGAACCTTCAAATAATTTGTTCTTTGTCTTAACTATTAAAAACGACTTGGAATGTATTTTAAGTCTGCTTTGCTTTCTTCCACCTTTGGTGGTGGGGGTAGGGAGCTTTCCATTTAAGAATTAACTGGTTTTAATGCACTTTTTCCTTCATGCTCACAATGAGACTATCTACTGCTTACCTGTTTCCAAAACATTCTAAGTATTTGCTACCTTCCCTGTGTCTGAATGCTTTCCAGATCTTTTGAATTGTGTCCTTAAGTCAATGATTGGATGTTAAGTAGTATTTTTCAAATCAGATTTTAGAACACCTGAAAGTATGTCTGTAAATTTGGTGGAACTTGCCATAGTATTATAACTAAAATTTCTAGGGAACTCTCTCTTCTCAAAGACAGGCTTTGCATATGTGAGGAGACCAAAATTTAGATAATTTTTTTTTTACATTTTTTCTGGTGAGGGGAAAATGTGTTACTGGATCTGATACTAAAACTTTGTCAACACTTCATAATTCCTTCTAAACGAAAATGTTAAGAGTCTAGCTTGCATCTTTGCCAAGGAAGACTCTTTACATAAAACTGATATTAAGAGGAGAATAACTATGTATGACAGTGCATTTATAGAGGAACTGAAACAAAAATTGAAAGAGCAACTTTTTAAGTTTGTGGAAGAATCTTAAGTGTAAGTACTAGCCAATCTATTCATTTCCTGTTGTGTTTTTTTTTTCTCCTTTGGGAGTTCTTTCACAACTCTCAGAACTGAAAAGAAAATGGGTGAAATCTGTAACGGATTCTTAACACAAACCTAGAACAGACATTAATGTAAAGGCTTAGGATTTCCAGAATAAAAGCCACATCAGGTTTGACCATTACTAAGAAGATTCCTCACTGGAATACAAAACACGAGTTTATCTAAACTAGTCAAAAAGAAGAGAGGCTGAGAAAGAAGGTGTAGTTAGCTTCCAGTTTTCCAGTACAGTGTTTTCACCTTTTATCACATTTGTTCTGTGATTGGCTTGTAACCAAGGACTTGGTAATTGGCATCATATAAAATACAAGGATATTTCTGGCTAGGTTTTGCTAGATGAGCAAATAATATGGTTAGGCTTTACCAACAGCATTATTCCAATATGGAGTCAAAAGCCCCTTTTAATAAGGAGTTTTGCACTTGCTGTCATCTTAGAAGAGATGTTTTTGTTGCAGTGGCATGCATGCACTGAATCTTCAAATAATGTGTGTGGGTAGAGAGAGGTTTAGTTTGGCTGCCTTTCTGCTAGGGAGACCCAGTGCCTTTTTCTGCTGGTGGCTTAAATTCAGTTATCCACAGACATTTTCTATAACTTGTGCATAAACCTTCGTGTCAAAAGATTTACTTGTCTTACCAATCAAAGTGCTATTTTTGTCTTAATAAAACTGAAGACAGTATTACTTGAAATTTTTCTGCAACTGTGTTTTCTAGAAGCATGGCAATCGTTAGGTGCTTGTCTGAACAAAAATAATTTTCTACATACTCTGTATTTAAAACTTCTGATTGTTTCATAAGAGTTTTAAAGAAGACTCTGCAGTTGTCTTCCATATTGAAAAATTCCATTAATGTCTACAAAGCACACTGGTTTTGTGTTACAGATGACTCACCTCCAGCAGAACGGGAACCAGGTGAAGTTGTGGACAGCCTGGTAGGCAAACAAGTGGAATATGCCAAAGAAGATGGCTCAAAAAGGACTGGCATGGTCATTCATCAAGTTGAAGCCAAACCATCTGTCTATTTCATCAAGTTTGATGATGATTTCCATATTTATGTCTACGATTTGGTGAAGACATCCTAGACGTCATCGTGAACTTTTGCCAAATTTGTGGAACTATTAAATGTAAAATTTGTAGACACAAAGACTTGACTGCTTTCCAGTTTAATGAAAGCTTAAATGTCCCTGCGAACCCACAATCTCTGCCAGCAAAACTGTTTTGTTCTGAATAATATAAACGAACGTGACACATTTTGTGTAAGAGAACTCCTTTTCTTGAAGGAAGTCAATATATTTGGGCAGGAGGGAGTTAAAAGCAAAGAACAGCTGCAATTCAAGCTGTGTAAAGTTGATCTAGTATTGTAATCATTAATCTAAATTTTTTCATAGATTTTAACTTTTTCTTCAACCTTGCACTCACCTGTTCAACTGCCACATGCAAGTGTAGTTTGATATTTTGATATGCCTTCTTTTGTAACATTAAATTTCATTTCTTAGCTACTGGCAGTCCTTGTTTTCAGGGTTGGGACAGCAGTGACTTTTCTGAAAGGTTTAAACAGTTTGTGCAGCATTGAGGAGTGCCTAACCCGCGTAACATCAATCTGCTGTGTTTCTACACTTTATTTCAAATTTAGCTTTTTAAGAACTTGCAGTACATGGAAATACTTGTGCATTTTTAGTAGTCAAAGGGCAGTAGGATATCAAGTGTTTGACTTATGCACCTTTCAGTGAAAAGGCTTTAAACTATAAAAATATATTTAATCTGTATAACCAGTTAATTAGAAAATACAGGTTAATGGCCCATATTTACAAGTTGTAGGAACCAGTAAAATACATGCAACAAGGCTGCCTTCAATCCTAAATGTACTTCTTTGTTTGTTATACACACTTCTTAGCAAAACCCAAGTGCTTGGTGCCACAACTTTAACAGTATATATGCTACTTCAGAAGACTTTAGACTACGCATTGGCAATCAGTAGTCTCTCATTTAATATCAAAACCTCGCAACCTGAATGTTTGTGTGTGGACTTAGAAGCCTAAAAGTAGTTAATATTTTACATGGTAAATACAATCTCATGCCAGGGGGGTGGGGGATGGGGGTCCTTTTACATTGAAGAGGAGGAGAGGCATTTGTTGCCTTCTGCTCAGTCTGTTGCATTTCTTTGTTTGTATGTTTGTTTTTAACCATTTTGGTTCAAGAAGGCATCTTCCCAACTTACTCTTTTTCTGGCTTTTCCACATAAGGAGTGTCCGGACAAACCTACAGCTTAAACCTGTTATTGCCTTTTGTGGTGTACATTGTACTTGCTTTGAGGTATGCTGTTAACGTGAATTTCATTCTATGAACACTAGAGTTCTGCATGCCAGTGGTGTACTATCTAATGGAAGCTATAGGCAGTCTCAGTGGTTCAGTCATCTGCATTAGATTGTGGATGTAAATAGCAGCCCACAACAGCAAAATCCTTTTGTGGTTTTAATCTTGCAAGATAGTTGTAAATGAAGATTAGGATTTTTTAAGTGTGGCAGCTTTTAAAAGTATCAGAATTGCAACAACGATCAGCATAGCAACAAAATTGTCATGTTACATTAAGGCAGAGCTCTGCAAGTTTCAAAGAACTGCTTCACAGAAATACAGTATGTGAAGACAGTCAACACTGTTCATGGAAGGAACAAATACGCTGATACCCAACCTTATGCCGTTAGTGGAAGGATGCAGGAGAGGTGCTGTTAATCAGAGATCAGAGGTCCGGATGACCTCTATTGTGGGTATTCTTGATATTGAAGACTCAGTGGTTTAAGCCCCTTTCTGTCCATTTTTTTGCCTGATTTCATATTTTAGCCTTAAGGCTTGTGCCTCATTATGCTGTTGAATGGTAATAAATACTCTCCATATAAATGTGATACCTTAATTCTTTGTCCATTGCTATTATATTGCATTATGTCCAGTATTTCATCATGGGCAACCAAAGGCAGGCTATTGTCTTTCAGTGACTAGTTTCTCAATGCAGTCCTTAAGCACTAAGTACCTGTAAATGTTCCTTGTGTTTTGAACAAAGTGAGCAGATTTGCAACACAGTGTTTTCATCCTGCAGATCTGTTATGTGTTTTCTATTGACTCTTAAGAGTCCTGCATGTAAATCTCAAAGCTGAGCCTGGCTCCATGAGCCCAAGTTGATATTTGTGGCACAAGAATGAGTGAGTGTATTGATTATACACAAGATACATGAATAACCTAGTACACTGAACTTTGGGCTATATATCTGAGGAATACAAGGTTTGTTTTGAAATATCTGAGGTTTAGGTCTACTGGAACATTTTTAGCATTAGGCTTGCATTTGTGGGTTTTCTGCAAGCCTCTTGAATACACCACATATTCTGCCAATTAGAGTATAATCTATAAACTGTAAATTTTATGGTTGTTTTTAGATGTCCCCGTTGTCTGTTATGTGGATATTTCTTTTCATCTTTTTTTCCTCTTTCCTTTTTTTTTTTTTCTTTTTTTTTGAATTGATAGCTTAAACCACCTTTTTGAGGCTTGAGACTAATTCCACTCCCTGCCCATCTGCTTTGGGCTTTGTTTTAGGCTCATGTTTCAGATCTGCATGCAGTGCTTGCGTTACCCTGGTAACTAAATGTTGGTTCCTTGTTCTAGGGGTTCAACATTACTTTCCAAAATCACATAGGGCTTGTGATGGCACAAGCCATGGATCTTTGTATAAAAGTTACTCGCCTTTCACATTTACCTGCTGTAGTATTGTTGTATATTGTGTGTGTGCGTGTGTGACGTCAGGCTGCCATGTAAAACTTTTTAAAAGGAAAAAAAAAACCTTAAATGCAGACCATCCTTTTTTGCATGCTTAGAGGGTTAGAACGTTCAATGTAACAAACTAAAGTTGCATGTTAAAATGTTTAGGTTTTTGTTTTGTTCTGTTTTTATTTTGTGTTCAGTTTTTTGTGAATTTGCTTATTGTGCTGTTTTAATGGTTGTTAGTAGGATTAAATGCACCGGTGAGACGAGCATAGTGCCAACGGAAGGTAATTTTCCAGTTGTATGTGTCAATACAGCATTTGAAGGGACCATGTATTCTGTTAAAGAAAAAATAAAATCGCAGTTGATTAGCAAAACACTACATTTTCCTTCCTTCTTTTTGAGTGCCAAACCCTAAACTATGTTGGAGAACTATGGGGAAAACCTTTTTTATTGCAACAGGTAGAAGCCTTCTTTAAGTGAATTATTTAAAAAGGGAGGCTTTATCTTCAGATAGAATTGACTCATTGCTTCAGGGAAAAGAATTATGGTAAAAACAGTTTCTGGTTCCTTGAAAATGCTGTGCTTTTGTATTTTACATCATTAGTGCAATTTGGATGGTTCTTGGTATGTGTATAGTTCAAAGGTCTTCGTGTTCACATTTTAAAATTAGGTAATGACTTCATCTTTAGAGCTTGGTTTCATTATTTTTATTTTATTTTGAACAATGTAGACAGTTCCCTGTTCTCTGCATTTAGAAGTATAAACACTTTAAATCTGTTACTTAATTCTGTAAGTAATTTTTATAATTATGATGTAACTCTATCCTTAAAACATTTAAAATAAACCCTTTATGTGCAACTTATGACTGTAAACTTTGTTCTCATGAGCAAAATGTAGTGATGTGATTTCAGATTGTGAAGAAGCAGTTTCTTCAGTTTTCTGATTAAAAAAGATTTTATTATTTTAATGCTGAGCCATATAGGCTGGTATAATACTTGCCCTATGAATAAGTTTGCTTGCAAAGCCAAATCTCTTCTTTTTTCCAAGTATAAATGCTGATAAGGTGGAACTTGGCTAAGGTAAAGCATACTGTTTAAACTGCTTTTTACCAAACACAGAAAAACTCTTCCTCCAGGGGATTATGCAAGTCTGTGAAGGAGTCTATTTCCAGAGCACACAAAATACTTCAGCAGCGGGGAACAGCAGAAGCATTTGGCAGTGTTTAGGTGATACATTTGTCTGCTATGAATTAATAAAATTCAGAATTCAATGAACCACATTTAACTGATGATAAGAAAGCAAAGTTGATCCAAATTAGAGGTGATGAGCAGAGAAGATCACCATGCTGCAGATTTTTTTAAGTCATGTAAGTTGTTCGACTAATGCATGAAGACTTAATTATTTTATGTTGTTAATTAACTAAGGCAGACTTTCAATATGGAACAGATTTTCTTTATTCCTACATCTTTCCTGATAATAAAGAGGAAAGTGTTACATGGATACCCCAAAATACGTTTTTTGGCACCAAGCTCATTAGATGTATACTGAAGATCTTGGAGCATGCCAGCATGCAGTTGGGATGAATACCCAAGCCTCTTCAGTTCCCTTAGTTCAGTGTCCTGTTTATCGTATCCTGTTGCCTGAGAGACTGGTCCCAGTGAAGATTTATATTGTGTACGTCTGCCGATTAGGGAGAGTCTAAGACTTAGCTTTAGCAAGAGCATCACTTCCAAAAAGCAGATGTTAATCTGTGTGAGCTGGCTATGTTAAATTACAGTTAAAAATAGATACACTAACATTTTATGACTAAGGCCTGAACCTGTTCTGTGTTACAGCTGATAAACCAACCTCAGCTTTGTAGCATCTCTTTTCTCTTCATAAAGAGCCTTATAAAAACAAAGATATTTTTGTTCTCTATTACTGCAGTCATGAAATTGCCCCTGAAAGCTGGTTACTTAGGAGCTCATTTACAAGCAGCTCAAAAGTCAATGCTTTGAAGACAGTAATGTCCCACAGGTTTAGGAGGGTGGGGGTAGGAGTCCTACCCGGAGCTACAGCTTTAATACTACTGTACTCTGTTTTCACATCTGTCAGGTTCCTCCTTGTGCATATAAACAGGTTATATTTTCAGAAAAAAAAAGCTGCTCTCTCTGCTCAGTGAGTTTTTTTATTTCGAAATCTAATAATTTTTTAAATATTTATGCTGTAAACAGTTGAGCTCCTGATGACTTCAGTGGACTCCGTTGTTTTTCGGAAAGGATAAGCTTTAGTAAGGGTATTTTGAAGAAGGTTGGGCTGCTGCAATTTAAGATCATTAAGGTCTAAAAGGAGAAGTAAGAATAGGACAAAGAAACGACAGGTATGTACTTTCATCCTCAAGCACTGGATAATAAAAGATTTTCACTTTTTTGCACACTTAGAAGTGTTTTTTCAATCTAAGTCTAGTTTCTTTTTCCGTGAGTAGGTTCCTGCCTTGGTGTGTTACATCACTTAACTTTTTTCTCTGCCAATATCAATACCTTACCATTTTAATTCATTTCAGGATTGGCAGCCTGGGAAAGCTATCAGGCCACTAAGCATTTTTTTCAGGCTCAGCTCTTCCCGTTCTAATAGTTTACTGCCCTGTGAGTTCCTTGATTCAGAGTGCAGAGCTGCATATGCACAATATACTGCTGTGTATGCACAACAGAAAGCAGCTGGCGTCTCAGCAGTGCAAATAAGGTGGTGTCTACTTAACACTTCCCTATTCTACTTAGATATTAATTACAGATTTCTGCCCATTATTTTTCTGAAATCAGTTATGATTTGCATAACTTCACTTGTACACAATTTGTGTAAATGGTTTTGCAGCCTGACAGGTAAAAAACCTACATGCTTTGGCACTGGTTCCACCCACCCCACCCCCATGCACTTAATCCTTAAATTTCCTTGGAGTAAATTACTTTACTTTTTCAAAAGAGTCTGACTTTTACAAGTCCATTTTGAACATTTGATGCATTTTGGTGCCACGTTGTTCCTCAGGTCTCTGCACTAAAGACTGACCTGTTCAAAGCTAACTTTGATAATGAACAGACATCTGCACATTTACTTCGATTTGCACAAACTTCTTTTGTTACTTGTTAAGAATGTTCCACCCAGACCTGACGTTTGAGAGGCGTTTTTTTGTTAATAAATTCAAATAATCAACATAACTTTACACTACTTTAAATGCCCATGCAAGTTAAATCAAAGTGATTTCATGTAAACAGCCACTACTTTGGGAGGGGAGAGGGTTGGGCGGTTTTTTCTTACAGTTGTATGGAAGATTGCTCAGTGACAGGGCAGCTAGTCCTTTAAATATCAGAAAGGAAAGGTAAGATCCTTACACATTTCACTCAACTGGATTTTGGGCTGATGATTTTTCAGTCCTGCTGCACTAAATAGCTACACATGGTATATACTCACTTTTGAACTGGACTGTGGGATGACTTCTTAAAAGTCTTTGGGAAGATAATTTTATCTTTTACTACTGGAGTCATGCATTGGGAACACTGGTTGTTATGCTTTCCATAAAAGTTCTAATTAATTTGACTTTACAACACTCTTTACTAACTCCTAGCCATTTTTAAGTTACAGAAGCAGATGTCTGACTTAAACTCTCATGAATTTAATGAATTAAAATCAAAGTAACCTTTTAAGCTGAAAGACCAAAATAAATAAACACTAATAGCAGAAGCATTAGAGAAGAAATCTATAGTGATTCAAAGGTTGTGCTCAAAAGTGTAAAAAGGATAGCAACAGCAAGTTATTCAAGTAACTTTCTGCTACATTACCACACATTACATTATGGAAGGTTGAAACTGTGTCTTGCTGGGAATCCTCATTAATCTCGGGCTTTGTTCACTCATTCTCGGTTTTCTCACTTAAAAGGATATTCATTCTGCCTGACACAAAATTCTCTTCTATTGTTAGTGAGGCTCAGCTTATTGTCTACTCAGAAGCTGGCAGATGGAAAGAATAAAATGAAAAAGTGGAGTTAAGGTGCAGTTTTCTGAAAAAGTGAGGTGGAAAAGCTAATTACTTTGATTCAGAATTTCTGACGGTAGGGGGGAAAAAATGGACCCAGTACCTACTGATCATGAACTGAGAATAAGCGTTCATTCCAAAAGAATGAAAGTAAGACTAACCAAGAGGATTCTTATATAATAAACACAATGTATATGACGTTTTACTGAGGAGAAAAGAAAGTTAAAATTAATTATTGCCTAGGATGGGCAATACTTTCTAATGCTGTAAATCCAAACATCATTATCCTGGTCTTTAACTTGACATTACAAGGCTAGCAGTGTACGTGGGAGAAAATTCATAGCATTTTGGTTTCCACAGAATTAGTTTAACACATGGAAATTCTCGTATTTAAAACATAATCAAATTATGCAGGCAAATGGCCCAAATTAACATCATATGTGCTCCAAATTCTGAATTTTTACTTCAACAAATAACACTCTTGCAGATTACAAAATTACAACTACCTAAAATTGCTACTAATTATTACTAACTAATCACACTCTTACAGATAATATGAAAGTGTGAAAAGAGAGATCTGAATTGCCTGAGACTTTTATAGAATACAGTCCTGTGGAAGGAAGGAAAGTGCTTGAAGAGTGCTAAAAATGTCACTGCAGAAAACCTGTGATGCACACGGTCATATTCCTGAAAACCATTTTTTGTTTCATGCTTTATGCACGAAGGAGTAAAAACCTTCTTTTGCACTCAACATAGGTTCTAAATTGCAAAGCCAAGTGATGCTGATGACTTTGTCCCCTGGAGTCATAAAGAACAAAGGAAAGTGTGCACTGTGCTGCTGAAGACAGAAATTTGAGTTCTGTAGATATCTCTGCTTTTCCATAAATTGTCTGATTATATCACTGGCAAACGTCTTAGAAATATCTAATGCAATTTCAAGGTTTGTTTTGGTTTGCATTGTTTTGTTTTGTTTTTCTTACTGGGATTAGTCATTAATCTTGAGTGGCTACTTGGCAGGGTAAAGGTGCAGAATAACCACCAGAGAAAATGGTGCAGTGGCATGAAGAGGGGGTCACCTGGCCACCGACTGAAATCCTGAACTGCCCTTTGGGATGGCAGTGAGAGAGCAGGCTCCAGCAAGGTACAGCAGCAACTGAACTAGGCTCTCTACCATAGCTATTACAACATAAATACTTAGTTCTGAAGCAGTAACCCTTTAATCCCTGGGCCAGATTAAGTCTGCTCTGGTCCCATGCTGTAGTGCTCTCTTTGCAAGCAGTGTAACGAAGGTAACAGGTAAGGAAGGCTCTGTCTTGATGCTTGGGTACTGGGGGAGTCCTGTCCCATTCTAAGTCTGTTACTTGTTTTCAAGGTCCAAGTCCATCTCACAGGAAGAATTTGTGCCACAGCCGGTTGGAGATGCAGAATGTGGTGTGGTTTCACTGTGAACGTTGAAGACTTACACTGTCAGGCTTCTTTAAAACTTAACTCCCTATCTATGCAGACATCAGATCTGCCCTTCTAGTGGCAAATGACCTGTAGAGCTTCCAGGTCCTTGCATCCTGGGCCTGACTTTATGCCTCTTCACAGTGTCCCATTTGCAGTGATCTGTTCCTGTGGCTTAACCCCAGAGCTGTCCCTGGAGCAGCCATTTTTCAGAGTTAACAGCCTTCCGATTTCTTGAATATGAGGAAGATAAAGATGATTGAGTTCAAATAATTCTTCCTCTGAATTGTTTCAGCCATAGAACACTGAAGTTATTCTTGGGATGCAAGAATTTAAAATAACTCTATTGGGTGTACATGGCAAGATATTGGCAGCGGGGAGGCTATAAAGTTGGCCTCTGGAGAGAAGAGGTCAGCAGCTGCCCCTGTGGACACAGCCAGCCCTAGTAGACCCACCGCAGGACATGGCTGAGCCCATCAGCCAAGCTGGTGGCACCTCTGGAAAGCGTATTAGAGAAAGGGTACAAAATGTTGCACAGAAGCTGTGAGAGAGGAGTGAAAAAAATGTGAGAAAAACAGCCCTGCAGACACCAAGGTCAGCGAAGAAGGAGGGGGGGGAGGTGCTGCAGGCACCAGAGCAGAGATTCCCCTGCAGCCCACGGAGAAGACCATGGTGGAGCAGGTTGTCCCCCTGCAGCCCAGGGAGGACCCCACACTGGATCAGGTGAACATGCCCTGAAGGAAGATGCAGCCCATGGAGAGCCCACACTGGAGCAGGCTCCTGGCAGGAACTGTGGCCTGTGGAGAGGAGCCCATGCAGGAGCAGGTTTTTTGGCAGGAACTGCAGCCCATGGGGGACTCATTCTGGAGCAGTCTGTTCTTGAAGAACTGCACCCAACGGAAAGGACCCATGCTGGAGCAGTTCATGAAGAACTGTAGCCCATGGGAGAGACCCTACACTGGAGTGGGGGAGAAGTGTGAGGAGGAAGGAGTAGCAGAGATGGAGTGTTATGAACTGACCACAAGCCCCATTCCCCAGCTCCCTGCACTGCTCGGGGACGGGTGGAGGAGGTAGAAGATTGAGGAGTGAAGTTGAGCCTGGGAAGAAGAGGGAGGAAGGTATTTTTGGTTTTGTCTTTGTCACCATCCTACTCTATTTTTAATTGGCAATAAATTAATTTTCCCCAGGTCGAGTTGTGACAGTAATTGGTAAGCAACCTCCATGTGTTTATCTCAACTGATGAACTTTGTCATCACACTTTCTACCCCTGTTCTGTTGAGGAGGGGATAGAGAGAGTGGCTGGGTGGGCATCTGGCAGCCAGGCAAGGTTAACTCACCACAATAGCATAAGGGTTTATTCCACTCAACAACCTTGTGTATGATTTCTTTTTCCCTTGGCTAGGATAATTTTGTATGTAATTGAAAATGATGTGATTATATGAAAATCAAAGTTCATGAGGCAGAAAGACTAGCAGGTGACACCTGAGTCTTTGACATCTTTCATTCTCCCAAGTTAAACGTCATTTCAGAGCTCTAAAATAAAGGCACTGTTTTCTTAACCCATGTTCAACCAAAGGAACAGGTCTTCTTTTCCCAGGTGTTTTCTTTTCTAGTGGAGCTTTTAACTTGTGCCAATTTTCTGGTGATATTTCTTTCTCAGTGCAAAAAACACACCATGTTTTAACTGTCTTAGCTCCTAATTATTTTGCTGTTTCTAATGGTTTTAAAATTGGAGAGCATGAGAGTATAGGCTAGGGGATGTTACGTGTTCTGGTTATGTCTGCAAGGGGAAGGTCTTTGGGATTTTACAGTGGCTAGATAGAGCATGTACAATATAAATGACAGTGAATCCCAGCTTTAAAATAACATTCCCTTTATGCAAACGGCAAGACCAGAGATTTCTTATAAAAATGAACATGCTAGACAGAAAACTCTCTCCAAACCCTTAAGACAAGTGAATGCAGGGGCGTCAATGTGCTCTGCCAAAACTCCTATTAGGAGCTCCTACAAGCAGCTGCAACATAACTGCAGTGGCAGATTGCTTATTTGCAGGAAAGTATTCTAGCTTTCAGCCCTGTAACACTTACGTTGGCTTGGCTTTTTTTTCCCCAGGATGTGTTCCTGTATTTGCTAATGAAGAAAGGTACATGGTAGGAAACTGGAATGGGGGCAATACAAAACAAGGCTGAGTACTCCAAGCATGCTCTGTCTGTGTTGGTCTTGCACATTATGAATCTGCAATGAACATAACAATCTAATGAAACAATAGGTCATTTCAAGTATCTCTTTTAAAGATGAAGCTGGAAAAAATGTTATCAGGCTGAAATGGTGCCATTATACATGACAAGATTTTTAGTAGTGTCATCTCCCCTTCTGTAAATAAGAATATAATCCTTTTATTCTAAAATACAACTCTTTCAACTCATCAGAAATAATACTGTGAATGATCACCTGAAATGCTTGGATTAATTAAATCGTTCAAAGTCAATCTAGCTAGAATAGAGGCTGCTAACAAGATTGGCAGGAGTAGATGCAGGCTGGCCTTTCCATAACTGAAGCCTGTTATTTGAGTTTTGCCAGAAGAGGATGTGTTTACACAGCAGAAGCCATTTACTTTTGTATGTGCCAATCAAATTACTTAGACAAAGCAACTGAAACTACCACCAAAACTCTGGAGTCCCTCCTGGTGACAGAGACGTTGTGACAGTCAGGCTGCCTTCTTCCATCAAAAGCTCTGGGAACGAACAGGAGTAGATGGTGGTTGCTAGTGACTGTAGAGAACTAAGATGGATTCTGCAGGAAGTCTCACACAGCCTTACACTTCATAAGGCACAAAAATGCAGGATCTAATGTTGGATGATTCTGACCCTGAAAAGGATTCACCCAGTCGGAAGTCTCATCACAAAAAAATGTCTACTTAATTACACTAAACTGCCAAAAGGCCAAAGAGTGAAGAGCAAAGAGTGTCTGAACTCAAATGAACTTGAGCAGAATTTTATTTCAGTGTTTTTCCACTGCTGCAGGCACAAATGTTGTTCCTTGTTGCCATGCTGCTGCTGCTGTTTTAGGCG
The DNA here is from genome assembly GCF_000690835.1 of Fulmarus glacialis. Lineage (NCBI taxonomy): Eukaryota > Metazoa > Chordata > Aves > Procellariiformes > Procellariidae > Fulmarus > Fulmarus glacialis. The sequence continues at coordinate 18,762 of NW_009186105.1, forward strand.
ACTCTGAATTGCTTCCCTGTTGTACCTGTTTGGAAGTCAGAAGTGCTACGGCACTGATATTTAGACTATCTAACACTATTTGGCAATTTCATACACATTAGCCAGGATAAAGTTGGACGCAAAGGACGGGAGAATCAGGGTTTTCATACTGCAAGGAGAAATTCGTATACTTTTGCTATTTTCCCAATGGTCAGCACTGCTGTACTTTCGAACCCAGGGAACAATGCAAAGAATGTAGCCCTAGTTGTTGCACTTCTTATAATAGATTTCTTGCTTACTTAGAATCTATTAATAGGTTTGAGTATTTCCTGATTAAAAGAAAAAATATTCCTTGCAATCTCTCAAATCCAGCTAATTTATAAGTCTTTGTAATGGCATTCTTTCCTTCTTGCTGCATGTGCTATTGTTTATTTATGCCAAGAATGCATATTAAGCTGGGACCCAGGGGTATGTTCCAAATGTTAGTATAAAAATTGTTATCTATAATAATTATTACCTCCTATTTATGACAATCCATTGCTTCAATAAAAGAGGATTACCTGAACAGTATCTTCTTTACTAATACGTTTTGGTTAATTGGTAGCTCTTACAGCTCTTACCACTCTTTGTAGTAAGAATGATAAGCTACATTCCAGGATCTCTCTTACCCAGGGAAAGCAAGATTCCCTTACAGCTAGCCTTTGATGTCTGCAGTATGTTGTTAGGCACTAGACAGTTTGAACAACAGTAATAAAATCGTAATTTAAAGAACCTACGCATTACTTCTTTGGTTAATTTTCCCACTTGAAAAAAATATATTGTTATTTCTTTTGTGTTGGATGTTACATAGGGAAAGTAGATCCAAGAACAGTCATGACAAACATTCACAAAGTATTTGTATTGCTGCTGACTATGTAATAATGACCCATGTGTTTGGGTCTCCTGATCCCAGCTGAAGAAACAGTGTACCAAACGTGGCAGCTCTAAGTAGTGCTATGAATATCCAATAATTGTTTTAGTTGGCAGATCGTGTATGGTAAAATTGAAATCTTTTTGGCTCACTATTTCTTTGTCCGCCGGTCTCTTTTCACAGTTCATTGGTTAATGTATTGGGTTGAGAGTAAGAAGCTTTCTTTTCTTCTCTTTTGTAAGTCACTGTGTACACTGTGGAAAGAAATTTTATGTGTTTTCTCATCAATAACTCAGATTATAATAACCCTCTCCTGTAAAGCATATTGATATGTACCGAGAGAGTGAATTAAAAAACAACTATTTCATCTAGTTGTATCAATGACTGCTATATGTTTAACTCTTTAACCCATTCGAATGTTTCTTTTATTCTGCGTGTTCCTTCCCTTGGTGTCTCCTTTGGGGTTTGCTTTTCTGCCTGGCTAGTATTCACACACAATGGGGTTGTCCAAGGTCAGTTTCTAATCTGATTTCTTCAGGGATTGCATTCCATACAGTTTTGCCCAACCAAAGTTTATCTTGATTAGGTTTGTCACTTCTATTTTTTAATTAGAGTATAATTAAGTACGTGGTATGCTAATGATTAAATTGAACACGGGTCCAATAAGCCCTCATCCAGGTTACACTCTCCTTTGAGTAACTTTAGTCAGCTTTTGCCTTATGGCTTCACTGTACGTATATGTGACTTGTCAATGTCAATTGTGCTATACAGGTATGTATTTCCTACAGACTGCTTAAGAATTATAAGCAGATTGAAACCTTGCATTTAATATCTTTTCTCTTAAAAATCCAGCATCATGCATATACCACAAGTTATAATTGTACTCATAAGAGACGGCAATTCTTTTTCTTCCCCAGTAAAATATCAGAATAGTAATTACAAACTAGTCAGATATACTAGGACATAAATAAAAAGGCCTGATCCATAAAGATTAATTTTCATATAAACAAATCTCTTAAAATAATACCTAACCGAGCACTTCTCATAATTAACATTAGTTCTATTCTAGTGTTCAGTATTTGAATCATGCTTGTCACAACTCTGTCTTTTCTGAAAACAAAATTCACAGATTTTTTGAGGGCCTGCAGCTTAAAAAAAGAGGACCAACAAAATAGTAAAAGCCTAGAATTGGATAGACAGTTTTAATGTGAAATATTTTCTATGATAGCTCCATGATTTGACACTTGAAGTATCCAGTATAAATACTAGGATTTGTTTTGGAGGATATTGATAATTTTTTGTTTAAGATAAATTCTCTTTTATTTGGGTATTGCGCAATTAATGAAAACGAGACAATGTACCAGGTGTGTTTATCACCTTATCATGACCCTTCAATTAAGCTGTAATTTAAGATTCCTACAGCCAAATCATCTTTCATTTCCTTTTTGCAGGTTGCTTTAGACAGAAAAGAGATTGCGTATTTGTAATATAATGCTATTTTTATTAATTTCTAACTCAGTATCCGCTGCAGAAAAAAAAAGCATTATTCAACCCAAACACATGATAACTGCACTGGAATAAAATGACAATTCCTCCTCTGCTTGGATAGAGACCAGACAGCCCCTTTTATAACGAGAATTCCGCTGATTTTTCCACGCTAGAAAAAAACGCAGCGCCGCACGTCCAACAGAGAGCCAGCTCGGTGCCCTGGCTGACCAAGCCCTGCGCTGGGATCTTCAGGGGAGAGAAGGTGAAATCCACCACAAGCTGAGGCGGTCTGACGCTGGTGTGAAGGTGATCACTGCTTAAACTTACTGAAAGTTCAGCATCTTCAGAGAGCTTAGCAAGTCTTGAACGGCACTTGCCTTCTCCAACAGGCGCTCTGGCACCCAGAGGAACACGAGAAAAAACATCTCCGCATCAAACCTCTCG
>NW_009186106.1:0-1429 GCF_000690835.1 Fulmarus glacialis
GATCCCGGCGAGCCGCCGGCTGCCCCTCCTCGCAGCGAGCGGCGCTGGCAGCGCACCCGGGGAGCTGGGCTGTGCGCTCACCAGCTGCTGCTTTCTTCACCTAGTTGCCTCCCTGACCATAACTGTTCTTTAATTATTTAATGTCTGTAAAATACCTCGAGACTTTGCATGGGAAGGGAGATGAACCGCACGACCTAAAATTGGTCTTTTCCATCTCAAACTCCTTGCATGTTATCCTGGGATGAAAGGAGCTCTATTAAGCAAAGCATCAGTATTATTAGATTTCCTTGGAGCCCTAACAAACGGATATTAGATTATTACTGCAGATGCATTGCTAAGGCACTCATCACCAGAGTATCTGGGCATCAATTACACAGATTTAGAGATAAAAATGCTTCCCCCAGGAGAACAGGGTACAAAACCCCTTCTCTTTTTGCCTCCCTTTCCCGTTTCTTCCAAATACGTTCACCTCCCTCCCACTGCCTTCTGCAGAGCCAGAGCTGCTTACAAGGAACGCTCTCCAGCTGATGGGCAACCCTTCAACCTTTGAAACATCTGAAGCAGCAAAAGCTTTTTGTAAAGACTGGCAGGAGTCAGCCGAAGAGATTTCAATGTGCAAATGGACATAAAAAGATGCAAGAGGGGGAATGAAACGCCGGATTTATTGTTCTAAGGACAAAGGATTTGCTATTAGATGAGATGACCCCATGGCCTGGCCCCAGCACCTACAGGTCATGCCACACAGAAAGCCGGTCCCTTCTTCAGGGGCGGATGGGAAAAGCTGCAAAGTTTGGGTTTGACTGTGCTGATAACGTCTCCGATAATTCCCTGCATTACTATTGCCATTATGCTAACCCCTAGCAACACCACAGGAGTTGTGCTGGATATTCAACATAGAAATCCACGGCTGGAAATGTTTAAAGAAGAGAAAAGATCAAAGTTTGAGAGGGAAAACAAGGAGAAGGGGCTCAGCCAGGATCACCCGGCTGGTCTGCAGCAGGGACCAAGACGCTCCTCATCGCCCAGGTCCTAGCACAGGCTGGTGTGGGACCACGCCGCATCACCCCTGCCTAACTCAGCCTTTCTTGCCCTTCCAGCTTATCTTGCTTCCAAAAAGACTAAATATCAGGATGCATACATGCTCTTTAATTTCAACAGCTGGTTCCAGAGATTGCTCTTTGGCCCAATTTCAGAGCAAAGCATCAAACCGATAGCTTTCTCTCGCAGCGTCAAGCCATGCCCATTCCAATCCATAGGTAAATGCTTCACGACTACACCCAGAAGATGCTTCCAGCCCCTCTCGCAGCCCAGCTCGCTCTCCCTTGCTCTCAGAGAAAGCTGCCAGAAGGGGCAAAACCTGAACAAAATCTCCTAATTCTTTTTCCAGTCGCTGCAGACCAGGGCTCCCTTCCCCAGCACGGCTTCGCCC
>NW_009186106.1:1441-3589 GCF_000690835.1 Fulmarus glacialis
CCCCGAGCCAAGCCCAGCGGCTTGGCTCATGGCAAAGCACCTTCTGCATCGCTGGTGGTGACAAAGCCGGCTGCTACGGCAAGCCCAGCTTTGCGCATCGGCCAGAGCTCGGCTCTATTTCAATAAAAAGCTTTCAAAAGCGCCTTCCTCTTCTATCCATGGGCAGGACTCCAACTTGACGCCAGGACCAGGGTCTCCCCCTGCAATCCCAGGAGCCCTACACGTGAGCCACCGCTCACAACGTGACACCTCAACGTATAGACATACGCACATAACCCTTCCGTTGGTCAGGTGCAACCTTCCAAGCAACGCAGCTCTTGGCATCAAACTGCCTTGACATCGCCGTGATGGACCAAATGTCCCTCTGGGTGAAAGCTGCCAGCCCTGCCAGCGGTGCCTCGGGGGTTAAACACTTTGCAAGGATGACTGGGAAGACCCAGCTCATCAGCATGAGAAATCCTGACCGACTTGGAGGTACGCCATGATCCCGTCATCTTGCCCTATAGGGAAAAGCTGCGCGGCCGCCAGCCTCGTAGGAGAGATGAAAGGGAGCCGGGGCTCAGCTCTGGGACACGCTGGGATGGGCAGGACCCTACGCAAAGGGAGCGAGCACAAGTAAAGGGATTTGGCTATGTCCAGGGAGGGCATGGCTAGCAAAAGAACCACAAATCTCTGCCCCAGCACTGCAAGATGCTGACACCAGCATCTAGCCGAGGGGTGAGCACCAGGGGGGACAGCTTGTTTGTGCGATGGGACCCAGCGCTGAGTGTGGATGCCAGGCACAAGCCAAAGCTCAGACGTTAAAGAACGAAAACCACCACCACATCTCTTCTGGATGATTTTACGAGTTACAAGGCCAATGCCCTTGGTCCTCTCTTGGGCAGAGATGCAGCTTGACCTTGTGCTGCTGCTCTAAGCATGCCTGCGAAGGCACTTTCCAACCCCAGCAAAGGGTCAGGTGCCAGCAGCGTTTCTGCTCATCTCCCAAATCCCTGCCGTGCTCCGGCTGGAGCCAGGGGATCTCACTGCTGAAGCTCCACAAGGCTGTGGGCCCCCTCCTCTCCTGCCAACCCCATGCACGAGCCACCAGAGCAACTCCATCACCACCTTCGGTATCTGTGCTGAGGAGGACAAGAGAATCCAGCAAGTCACCCACCCTGCACAGATGTATAATGAAGAGGAGGAAGGTTCCCCAAAGGTTCAAAGACCCATCCGTTCCTCCTCCCCTCCATCGCGAGCATCTCTCCATGTTTCATGAGCAACCTCAGAAATCAATGCTCGCTGAATCACAGTTAGTTCCTTTGGTTTATTTATTATTTTCCCAGCTTGAACTCAAACCTCCTTCCGCATGGGGAGAGCGGGGGAAGAACCACCCAGCGCTTCACAGGCACAAACGCTGCGCGGAGGGCGAGACAACACCGGGAAGGGCAGGAGACCTTCCCTTCCAGCCCGTTGCCACCAGGTACAACACAGCCTAAGTCAACAATCGGGTGACAGATTCAAGATCTGGGAGAAGAAGGGAATCTCTGCACGCTGGTTGTTGAACACGGGATTTCCTGGGTATTTTTCTAGATTTTGCATCGTCTGGGCTCGACGGTCTGGCCCTCCTGCAGTTCTCCTATGATGACCGGTTAAAGGAAAAAAGTAGGTAGTTATCAAAAATCCCCGGCAGCAAGGACGGAGGAGCACCGGGGCACACGTCCTGCTCCGATTTCTTCACCAGCAATGTCTCTCCATCAACCTTTCCGCGCGTGAGCTGCCGCCTTTGCCCCAGCCAAGCATCCCATGCTTTGGGTCAAGGACCACATCTTTGAAACGAGGAGGCAGGACCGGCAGGTTCCCGTCTTGGCTCTGCCTGCAGCGACGCTGGGCAAGTCACAGGAGCTCCTGCTTCATTCAACGGGCACCAACTCCTTACACCCTCACACCGAAGGGACTCAAACCCACCAGGGCTTCTCCAAAATCCTCGCCCGCGGAGAAAAGCCTTCCCGCAGGCTTCTTCACCGTCCGGGGCTCACCTTTGCAAAGTTAATTGCAAAGACGGCAGCGCTTGAGCAGAAGGCAACCGGCGGGGCTCTCCGGAAAAGCCAATTCCCACAATAAAGAGCTGATGGGATTTCTATGTGGAAGGGGGTAGAGCAGGGCAGG
>NW_009186107.1:0-14301 GCF_000690835.1 Fulmarus glacialis
CCTTAGGCTTGCGCTGGGATCTCAGCCAGCGGTGGAAAGACGCTTCTTTTTGCAACCGCTCTGAAAAAAACCCCAGATCTCCAGGTCGGCAGAGGAGCACTGTGAGTGCGCTCGGGTGTTGCCTGGTTTGTGTTTTTATGAGACTAGGAAACGCCTGATACGGGTAGAAGGTATTAGACTCCTCAGAATGACTGTAAAGCGGTCATATTTTGTTTTAATAAATAAAACATTTTAGATTTTTACATGAGAAAACAGCAGCATTAGGACTACATTAAAAATTACAAGCCATTTAGTAAGCTAAATACTCTCTTAATTACCTTAGTCACAGTGTATATTACCTGTTGGCATTGACACAATTCACATCTCATTTTAGAAATTCCTCCAGGCAACAATCATCACTATGAATTTTTAAAAGTGGTTGAATGACTCAGCCTCCAGATTTAGTTGGCCAGAGTAATGCATTGCCTGTATACTATCTTTGATAAAAAAAAATGACTGTGGCACAACCTTTCTGTAGGTTTCTATTTAAAGTAATTTCCACGTTATCTGTGTTACTTCCCCATCTAGCCACACTGCTGCCAGGGTGACAATATGAAAGCAGCAATAAAACCAGTGGAACCCGTAAAAAAGGATGGAACAAGGAGACTTGGGGCCCTGTAGTATTTGAAGGCAAAGTACTTAACTGGACTGTCAAGGGTGATATCTCACAATGTCCTACCCTGTGCATCCTCCTGGTGAAGTCCTGGCACTTGGCAAAGCTCCAGCTGAATTCCACTGAGCAGGGACTATAGCTTACAAAATGTCTCGCACCTGATTTGCAATTGTTCTGCACTGCACATCAGCACTGTTGTGCCATTGTGTTAAATTATATAGACAATATACTCAGCACACATGTGCTGATGGATACGTGGGAGAAAATAATAGACCTGTAGCTCTTGCTAAGGTCAGTGAGAAGACTGGAAATAGAATGACACCTCATCTTGACTCCCTTTTCTGTGCATCCAATTTGTAAATGGTATGACAGGGAAACGCACTCTTCTCATCTTAGCCGGGTTTCCTGATTTTCAATTTTTTAGTTTTGTGGTGAATAAATCAGAGTCTTTAAGAGAAAGCAGATATGGATATAGGCGGACAAACACTCTAAACAGCACTTGAATATCTCAGTCTATGCATAAATGGTATTTCAGAGCATCAATTAGCAGAACAGTTTCCATCTGCAACATCGCAGCTGCAATGTGTTAAGCCAGTAATATACGGGAGAAAAAAAGAAAACACTCAGAAAAGCTACGATGCCAATGAAGTCTCCGAAACTGTTAACACTGAATAGTTTAGGTGAAAGCCACTTAAGCAAGTCTGAGAAATGTGCTTTTGGGAAACCAGCCTTTTGCACTGGAACAACAGAAGAGCGTTCCCTTCCTTTTCCTAATGCTTTTGATGATGACAGGGAAGTGCTGTGAAACTTGTTCTATCAAGAGTAAGGACAAGGTGAGAGGAAGCAGCTTCTGATTCCTTCATTAGCTGAACCTCACATCCGCTGATGCCCTATTTCTGTGGTATAAGAGAGAAAAGTATAAGCATTGCTTTAGACACTTGTGACTAATTTCTGGTCTCTTACCTTTCTCCAGTTCGCAAGAATCATGTTTTTACAGGCTATGTAAAACCCTGTGACATACAAGTTTTCATCCCCTTGTCTACCCAGATGGCTGGGAGTGGAGCAGCTTTAGTCTTTCCTGCATTTCTAGATCTCTGGTTCTAGCCTCTGCCAACAACTGTCTCCAGAGCCAACTCCATGTTTCTATGCAGTGCAAAAAGAAAGAGTTTTGTGTCCTTAAAGCTGAAGGGGCAGAGTTGTGTTGTGGTCTCTGGCATGGGCAGAGTAGAGAACACGAAGGATGGATTTTTCACTGCCCCTTTGTGTCCCTTTAGGCACTTTCTGCTTTCTCTATGTCTGAAGTAGTTCTGGTTGCTCCTAGCCATGCCACAGTTGATTGCTTTCATTGCCTCTATACCCTGTCTGTAGCTGATGTCTTCTGGTTTTTGCCACCTGTAAAATGTTCATCCATGGAATGGAAATTAAATCTAGGACACTCCAGGCAACAAAATGGTCTCTTTTTAGCAAGACACTTCATTTATCTGACGTATCAGCAAGTTAAACCTTACCAACATCCCTGACATGCAGCTGCTGTATCCCTCCTTCTTGCACGGTCCAGCTTTGCAATGAGCTGGCTCAGACCTGGAGTCAGGCTCTCTCTTGCTGTGCTCTATACCTGGTCTTGTGAGCATTGCACAGTGGCCCCAACTCAGGGGTACCCAGGAAAGATGTATGTGTTGTCCTGCTGAGTGGGGCACACACCCACGGATCCACTTCAGCGCTCTCAGGCTGAAGGTACAGAAGCCCAGCTGTTGCTTTCCGTGGATTGCGCTGCACCCACTGGGCTACCATATGCAAGGCAAACACTTCTCGTGTGTCCCCGAAAGAGTGAGTTTTTTGGTGCTTGCCCTTAGGGAGAAGTCCAGGTGTTGGGCAGAGGAGCCCAGGTTTCAGAGAGGAGTGTGCATCCAGACCTGACCCAGTGACATGTCCTGGCTACACTTGGGTCTGTACATTATCTCATTCTCAGGTTAGCCTGCCAGTCCCTCAACCACTGTCCCTAGCTACATTCTTATTGCCACAGAAATCAAAGGTCCTGAGTCCTACCTGACCAACCCCCATCTCTTTTCTCTTATTTTAGCTAGTAACATCTTCAATGCACCTTTCTTTTGTGCTAATGTCTCACTTCATACGATGCAGACGGTTTCCTCTCCTTCCCTGACTTTCTACTTCTCTCCTGTCTTTCTCCTCCTTTGAGATGGAGGACAACAGCATCTTGTTTTTCTGCAAATAACAAGACTATCTAAATCACCGAAACAGTACCTGGACTGTGACTCTATTAGGGCTGATTCAAGAAATAAATGAGAGGGAAAAAGGGCTCTGAAAGTGAGATTTCTTTCATTCTGCAAACTGCTGTGTGATTACGCAAAGCTGTTCTCTTATGTTTTCTGCCAGACAAAATATGTAGACACTTTTCTTGCCTTTTGGAGGGGAAATGCTGTGCGTGTGCATAAATGCTGTGTCTCTTCCTTGAATTAAAATGAGACCTTACATAGCTGGTAAATTGCACATTGCCGGGGTGAGCAGGCTGGCAGCTCAGAGCTGAGCCTGATTTCACAGCACATTGCTTGTCTCAGCAGCGAGGCATCCTGGAACGGGCTTGGTCTGGTTTTTGGTCTGTAATTCATTGTGTAAATGCCAGCCAAATTAAAGAAAAGCAGATGGGACAAGGCATTTGAAGATTAATGAAGCTACTTGCATTAAAAAGTAACTTTAGATATGTATTTTAATGGAAAAGATCCTTTCTAGTTCATAATAGCTGGTCAAAAGAAAAGGATCAAACAGTGAAAACCGCTAAAGCCTAGCAGAACACACCTACAAAGAATTCTTAGAAGTGATTAACTCTTTACAGAGTTAATCCTCATTAAACTGAATTATCAAGCCAAAGACTTAATTTCTTTCTCAGGTACCTGCATCACTTTGTGAATGCTACCTTTTTTCCTAAAGTGTAGAAGTAAAGCAAGCAAACTCTAAGAAATTCTTTCTTAGGGGATTATTCACAATGCAGTCTAACATGTTGAAAAGTTTTCATTCTCCTGTGGCATTTGCAGTTTCCATCAAAACTTGTCAAAACTTCTGCTGAACAGTGACATTTTCCTTTGTATAACTGGCTATACTTCATATGAAAGATAAATGAATATCAGGAATCAGTACAGTAAACAAATTCTTTCTGTTTTACCACTACAAAAATGCAGCTCAACCTTAAAGATGCTCTGAAAGATGTCCCCCTGCTCTAAAGAACCTCTAAATCTTTAATCAAAATTCCAGCCAATCACAAAGTATAATTGTAAAATATTTCCAGTATTGCCCTACGCTCTGAGCTCACCAGGTTTCTCAAACTGCATAGCTGGTCCACAGGAGGAAAGCCAGGCTTGTCTTTCACATGCCACTGTGCCGATTCCTGAAACTGCTTGTCCTTGTGCAAGTCCTCAGCAATGACCAGATACTAAAAGACTGTCCTACTGCATTTTAAACTCAGAGATTGGAATTAGCTCTGTATTTGGCTCATGAGTTGGAAGTACTTAAGGTGTGGGAGAACCACACAAACACAAAAAGAAAATCTTATCAGAATATTGGAGACCGGCTCTGTAAGAAGCACACAATCATCTGCCAGAGACAGATCAGGATTTCTGAACTGTTGGAGTACCCCATCCTCTTCATCTGTGTACAGAGATGGCTCTTGCCATACTCTTCTTCAGGAGTAAGACTTGGCATTTCAGGGGAGAAGTATGCAACTGTCCAAGTCACAGGACAACTAAACTGCAGCGTTTAGAGATCAACATAGTTATCTGTGCTGTTCTTCATATACAGAGTCCTTCCATGAACAAAAATTAGAGGCTGTGTAAGTGACAAACTGTGCAAATTTTCTCAGGGACGATTTTCTACGAGAAATGTTAGAAGGCAACTGTTCAACCGCTGCTCCCACTCCTCCAAATCCAAACCCTCTCTTCTGTGACTTGAAGCCACTAGATATGTGGTAAAGTATGCTTTGATGAAGCCATTCCTCTATTGCACCTCCAAAATGACTGTCATCTTAAAAGATCAAGCAATTGTGTCTTGATTGAGAAAAGCTTTCCCTCTCTATTCTGTTCTGTAAAGGGCTTGACCCCATGTTTCAGTCCTTTGCTGAAGTTCTTTACTGAATAAGAAAGCACATAATTTAAAGCTTGTCCTTACACCCCTACTGAATCTAACCCTGAATGGCCAAGCTGAGTATAAGCAGGAACGATGACTATCCAAATTCCAGAGCTTTTATTAGAGGAAAACTTAAGAAAATATGAACGCTTGATGCAATATGGCATATTTCTGAAAACTACAATCGGTAGAAACAGAATTTGAGCAATTTCTTGCACTGAATACAGGTAGTAAATTCCTTTGATATAAAGGCTGGTTAAATTTCATAAAATTATGGTGCTTAAAAGCTGTCTTACTCCAAAAGGGCAAAAGAATAAAAGTGCTTTATCCATGTGAACACACCAAGTTGACTATTGGGCAACTTGGTCTACAAACTGGAGGCAACAATCCTATCAACTAAAACACAACATATAGTTTTACTTGTTTGTTTTTCTTACAGTAAAGTGCTAAACATGATGTCTCTGTAAATTACTGCAAATGTCTGTTTTGAAATACAGTTATATTTTGCTTTAGCTTTTGTACATCTTTCTCCACTAACTTATCCTGGATTATAGTGCACCATGTAAAAAGCTGTTGTGTTGATGTAAAACTGATGCATATGAAATTTCATCAGTCATCTCTTTCTGGATCCAATGTATGTAAATTCTTTGGCACAATCCAAACAAGGCTTTTTCTCTCCCAGGTTCCATTACGAGGTAAGTGAATATTTTGTTCTTCTGGAATTTGCACAGAAGTTTAATAAAACTGCTACTTGCTTCTTTTAAAACATTATGTACTCCAAAGTGCATGCAATTAAACAGTGTGACAGTAATTCACTCCCTCATCATATCTACGTTGTTGAAATGATAAGTGAGCCAATAGAGACATTCACAAACCACACAGCAGATTTTGACGATGCCACATTACTCTTTAAAATGAGGAAGTTATGAAACTTAGAATTGTGTATAACATCAGAACTAGATTTGGTAATGTAGATCTGAGTACACTGTGTCTAAGTCAGTTTATAGCAGATTACATGTGGGGATGGATTGTGATTATGCAGGTTATTAGCTGAATTTTTGACATTTAGATGTCGATTATGCTGGCTTTTGGAATTGGATTGATTTTTACAACAGAATGTCATTATAGCGCTTGCAGTGACATCAAGAACAGAACTTCAGCTTGATCTTCCTCTACAGAAGCTCATTAGAGATTCACATAAGAAGACAAGCAACACGTGCTATTGCCATGGAAACAAGACGGAATATTATGAAGCAGTATAGCCCATATTCCAAAATAGAGAGGACAAAGTCAGAGCAATTATAGCACAAGACTGACAGGCTTTTATTTGCAGCCTGTATGGGTCAAAGCAAAACGTAGCTCTTTTTGAAATAAAAATCACCAGTGTGGTTTTAGGACTCTGGTTTCAATTCCTTCTTTTCAAACATGAAAACTCAAGCCAGTTAGTTTAGTTTATGTTGAATGGAAGAAGGAGGCCTAATGGAGGCAGAAGCATCACGGGAGGTGTGTAGGTGTGATGATGTACAAAGAACAGACATCACAGAACTGATAAAGGAGTGAGTCAAGTTCAAGCCAGGCAGCAAGGTACTGATAAAACAGAGGTGAGCAAAACCAGCAGAAGCCAAACATCTGGTATATCATTAAGATGCTGAAGAAGGGCTAGTTTCAACTGCAATGGCTAGCCAGTATCAGTGGCCGGAATGCAAAGGATAAAATTTCTTGTGATTTGCATTAAATAGGTGAGTCTCATGGTTTCTCATGTTGCCTAGATAATGAAATGCTTTTGGACATCCTGGACATATTGTGTCTATACACTGTGTAGGCAGTCTAACTTCCCAAGCTTCTGCTTGTGACTACATACACAGAAAGTTCTTTAAGCCATTTAAACCAGCTCTGTCTGGTCTAGAGAGAGTTTTCACCGTTGTTAGAGTTTTGACCATTGTCTATGACTACAGGGTGCTAGCTAGTGAGTATGAATGCATGTATTTTTTTGTGTTTAATGACAATACCAAAAAAATATAGGAATTCTATGCTAATGGAAGCAAGAGCTTAGAGGAAATATTTTACCCTGTGATTGCCACTTCATTCACATACTGGTTCTACATTTTTAAATTCCAGCCAAAGGTCTAGGAACTGAGGGTCTATTGTAATCACTTCGAGCAAAGCCACTGTGGGCAAAACATATCTTAGGAAAGATAAACAAAGAGAGTAATAGTATTCAACAAGCCTTGGAAGACTGGTCCATGAGTTTGCCACTACAGAGGGTTACTGTGAGATTCAAAAACATGTAAGAGAATGGTGAAAGGGAAAAATAGTACAGTACACAGAAAGCTTGTGAGTGCCTAGTGAACCAGGCTTTAGGAAGCCTTCCAATGCCTGCATATGAAATGTGCGGTATGCCACTATTTAATTATTATAAACTCCACAAACTGTCATCCACTTAAGGAGCTCGCGTTTCTGCCAAGTTAAATGACTTCAAAACTGATAGGTTACATTCATTGTTTCAACTCTGGTTCATTCTTGACTGGTTCTGTTTTGATTGGACAAAGAGGACAAAAGACACCGTGATTTTGGGAGAAAAATGTGAATGGAGTATGAATTTTTGTTGCAAAATTTTATTCCAGTAAAACATACAAACTTTAATAGTAGCGAGTACCTTCATGAGAAGTAAAATACCAAACACTTTGTTAAAAAGAAGAATACTAGATCAAATTTTTTCACTAGCATCAGGCAAAGAGATAAAATGTGATATAGTTGACAAAAATACTGGAAAATAACAAACATTCTTTCTCATCTTTGCGTGTAAACTTTCTTTCCCAAACTGCTAAATACAATTCAGTAGTGCTAGCAATTACTTTTTTTTCCCTAAATCTTTTCTGTGCCTTTTTTTCTGTGCATTTGGGCTTTTCCTCTCTTGTTCTGCTTGCAGGACTGCTTCATGAGCTGCCAGCTCTTCTTGTTTTCTGCACTCAGCCTCTAGCAGCTTACTTCTGTATGCTTCCCGAATGCTGTGAACTCTGCCTCGTGTTTCATCTAAGGATGCCTAGCCAAAAACAAACAGCAATACCCCCCCAACACATGAATCTTGATTTCATCGCAAGCAACTGCATCCTTCCTGTTATGTTTAACTTTGTGACTCTACAGTACAGAGAGAGCATCTCTCCTTTTCTTTTTACATGTATTTTTATTGATTTGTCACAGTGACACAGCTATATGTCAATCTTTTCACCATGAAGAAGAAGAGAAAGTTCATGAAAATCCTTTTTAAATTGCTGGCATAATAAGCTAATTGTGTGAAAGGAGGATAGGGCAACAGACTAGTTACCCATCTGGGTCTAGTCCCTCTTCAGTAACCGGCTTGCTTTGGTGTCTTAAAAAAGTCCCTTAAAACCTAGTTTTCAGAAATGCTGAAATGGCTTAGAAGCTCTAGTCTTTTAAGAGACTAAAGGAGCCTAAATCACATTGACCTTCAATGAGACTTAGGGCAAGTGGGACTTGGACACTTCTGAAATCTTTTTCCTTTACATTTCCAACCTGGAAAATGGGGATGCCTGGATACCTTTATATAGGTCTCTGTGCTCTACAGATGAAAAAACTGTAAAAGTGCTAATCTGCACAGTATGCATATTCACAAGTAACTCTCATTTTAAATTCGTACTGTGAAACATCTTTAATGGACATACTTTCTAGAAAGAGTTGACAAACTACTCTTAATAAAAATTTGCCCTTCTAATACATGATATATTATATATATTTATATATGATATATGATCCAAAATCATAGCAACATCTGAAAACCTGGACATGCATTCTTATTAGGATCAATCAGTCACTGGTAGAGAACTATGGCTCCTTGCAGACTTGTAGTTAAGTAATATAAATCAGGCTGTCTGGGAACTTGTTAAGGAGATGTTTTCAAGTGATTTCTGTAAATAGGTTGGTTTGATGTAAAATTATTTTTACTGTCTCTTACCCAGTTTTAAGAGCACTGAATAGTCACCAGCTGATTGCTAGTGGTTATTGTATCACCACTGTGTAACAAAACATTTTGTTCCTGTTGACACTCAAGGGTTAAGCCAATTTTTTTAAGATATTTGTACCGATTTCATGTGCAATGCATTGGCTGAGTTAATCCTAACTGGATCCTATGCTAAAGCTACCAAATTTATTATTTATAGACACATTTTTTCAAGGATTAATAATTCCAATTTTTTGTTTGCTGGCATCATGCATATTCTAGGAAAACTGTGTTCTCTAACTTTGCTGTAAGACACATTACTCGCCCTCCTATGTAAATTATCTTGTTCTTTATTACTTTCCAAAAAGCCCTATACAATTCTATAACCAAAAAAAATAGCCAAACCAGAGATGCTTTATCTAATATGCAACTGGTCATGTATGTCAAATGCTCAATTTATTCTCACTTATGACTATCCTTTTATGTCTTAAAATAGTGTTTTTGCAAAAAGCTGTATCAAGAAAGTACTAAGAATATCATATTAAGGCTGTTGTGTAGTATTATTTTTTTTCCCTAGAACTTTTACTTTTAACCTTTGCCCAAGCGAAATTTCAAGCTTGTTCACTGTTTCTAATTATTGGTACTGAATACAAAAGTCTTGAGAATGGTTGATCAAGATATTCATACTAGTGGTGGATATCACAGTAATAGTTGCTAGAAAGTAATCTTGAAAACCTACCTGCAGATTCTCATACATTTCAAGTATATTTTGCTTCAATAAAACTCTGGCATTTTGTTCTTTTTCTCTTTGTTCCAAAGCCAGCTCTCGAAGTTCCCTAAAATGGTTGATTTTTTCCACTTTACGTATGTCTTGCTGTTGAATGATAGACTCATTTCTTAGCGCAGACTCAGACATTGTTTTTCTGAAGGAAATACAAAGATATTTCTCTCACTTCAAATACAGTTTTGGGTGGTGTATGTTTTGATTAACACCTATATGCATATATTTGGCTTATATACTACAATGTCACTGTCGTATGGTTAGATATGGTTAAGGAGTCACTTTTCCTCTGCTTACATATAACACCAATGAGAAAGTACGTTCCTGAGGCCAGGTCTTCTTATACTTGAGTGTCTATTTTAAAAATATTTGTAAAATCATGCTCATCTTTGAGCATATGAAAAACCCCCACATGAGACACTTATTTTTAATTTGCAGGAAATATCATATTTCCATAAGTTTTTGATATTATAATTCAGCATTGAGACAAATGTAATTTTTTTTTTTTGCCGTTGGCATAATGGCAGCTAAGTGGATAATATATTTTTATAATTTGACTTAAATGACTAGTGTAAAAGTCAAGGAGTTGAAGACAAATGAAATGCTTACAAGACTCAAGCCTGTGGAAGATATTTTGCCATATCTTCTACTGTTTTAATATTATTCACTTCAATATAATACCAGTTTCCCTTTCGATTTAAAATTAAATTTGGGGATTTTTTCAGCATGTTCTAACGTCTTCTGAAAGTCAATGAGCTGCATAAATGCCACATTGAATACAAATGGACTTAAGCGTGAACTGGGTTCTAGCTGCAGCACAGCACACATGCAGGTGCATGTGTATTAGCTAGACAGGTTCCTATCAACACATGTAATAAATAATATAGTTCTTTTGAATAAAGAATATAGTTAATATAATTATTTCAGCTATTAACTATCATTATTAACTGAACCACATTTGTTAAATATATTATTTGAATCTAGCATCACATCCTGACAAACTTAATATGCGCTTCTTTCAAGATGACCACTGAAATAAACATATTTGCCTGCACATGCATTTTCTTCAAATTTTTATGTCATATTCTCCTTACACACAGTGCAGCGATTCAGCTCCTTTGACATGTATTATTTTAAAGAAAGGACATAAATTATAAATGGATGTAGGAAAGCACAGATTTTAAAACACATCCATGTCAGGAAAATCAAAGTTGAAAACTGTATCTTGATGCCATCTACACTTCTGTGTTCACTACTGAGTGATTTTCTGTACACAACATACAGGACAGATAAAACATGGGCCAGGATTTTCACAGCAACTTTAACAAGTGTGTGACAGAATTGTAGCTTACTTCAATGACATGTGAAGGATAAAGTCTAAATTCACATCTATTATACTGCATCCAATTACAGATAGGATACAAGTGCATAAAAATACATTGCTTTTACTAATTTCTATATATGAAAATCCTTAGCCAGTCTTTAATTTTGGTATTTCACTGGGACTTAATTGTTATTGCTGCAGTTTACCTCATGTAAGGACTAAGGTCTATAGGCTCCCATTTTTTTTGCTGTATTTGTAAGCTTGAGTCAATAGTGGCTTGTGATGCTTTCTTTCCTGTAAGAGAATCTACAACAGAACAGATTAAACTGGTTATTCAGTTATGCTAGGAGGCTCCACCTAAATTCTTACATAGTTTTTTCTTCTTTTGGCTCAGCAAAACACATTTTTAAATGAGAATATGGGTTGGAGGGGATATAATATTTCTGCTTTTTTATTTCCAACACCCATGATAGAATCAAAGATGCTGCAAAAAGCCCACATATGCTAGAGTGAAATTAATATATGTATTTTAGCTAAATCCACAGTACTCAAGGTTTGTAAATCTAAGCAAGAAAATTCAATTTAAAGTGCCTAAAGAATATAAGAACAACTTCTAATTTTATTTAAAAAAAAAAAAACAAACCAATAAAAATCTGATTGTTCAGTCCTGGCTGTAGTTTAAAAAAATTATATTCCCTTTTGGGCAGAGATTTAGTTTGGGAAATACCAGTCTAAAGAAAAAAGGTCCCATGACAACTTAAAATTGTCATTCTGAAGTCTTAGAATTTTTTTAATCACATGGATAGTAACCATGTTATGCTTTAATGTGGCATTCTCACAATACAATGACACGTGGTATTAAGCATGCCACTGTGCTGAGCTGCGTTGTGGTTATTCCAACGCCTCCTTCTTTCAGTTCATCTAGATGTGCTGAAAATGCCTGTGAAATTTGGTGAGATTTAATGATGACTGCAGTAGTTTGTTTTCCATAAAAACTCTCTTATTACCCTACTTATCATAGTAATCAGTTGAAACATTTAAAAAATATTACTGGAATTTTCTCACCAAAAATAGGAAAGAGGTTTCTGAGCATTAAAAAAATTTACTCTCTATATATTTACTGTCTATACATAGGCAAATATACCAGCCTTCTCTGTTGGTCTAGAAGGGTGACATGGACTTTGGAAGTGCCTTAGACACTGCCTATCAGAAAAGTATTCTCCAGAACATAAAAATTCTCATTAAGATACTGAACATTACAGAAATGTTCAAGCACATTATTGCCTATTGCTGCACTCTATGGAACTGAACCATAACAACTTAAAGTCATTGGGGTGTCACCTCTTTACTTCATGAGACTTTGTATTAGACTCCAAATCTTAGTTTAGAACAAAGCTCTTTTTGGTAGACAACCATTACTTTTGAAGTCCTTATCCAATAACTTAGAGGAAATAATATTTTTTCAAGTTCCTTTGGAATGCAAGAAATAACTAATGATGTGTTTCTCTAAGGCATAAGGTGAGGACTACTTCTGCTTTAGGTTCTGAAACATTCCTGAGAGGATTACTTACCTGACTGGCAAAATACTAATCTTAACAAGCTAGGTACTGGTCACAGGTTCTAGTTCCATGCACATGAGCCATGACCGGATATTGTCACAATCAGACTGGGTATTATGCTTTCCTTTTTGTGATGGCCTGATCTTAGCATTATTCTCAGAAGAAAGGAAACAACAAACAGCCTTGCAGCCTTGCACCCACTTCACATTTTCATCAGAGTCCAGTAATTGCCAGGGAATACAAATGAAGAATCCATAGAAGTTGTAACCACTGAATAAAAGTAGACGACACTTATGGAAGCTGCCAGGAAGCTGATGCTACTCAGTATGCACTTTTTGACACCTCACTTCCAGAGCACTGTCCATGAACAGTTTCCATGAGCATTAACATAAAGAAAATGCACATTAGAAGTATTAGTGTCTTACTCACATTTTATTTCAGCTGCTAAACAATTTTCTAATATTTCTACACTAATGACCTCTGGTACCTAACTTGGAATTGAGGGAGTAAGTATTTTCCACTGAACTTCCAAAAATGTCAGGTTAATTTAGGGTTAGAATTCTAGTACAGAAGGACTGCCTGAAGTTTGCTTAAGGATAACTTGGCACCCTCCAAGAGCCATGAGGCTGTATCTGTGTCTGAAAATAGAGCAATGCAACAATTAAAACAAAGAGGGGATAGAGAAGGTAGAGACTAAGCATGCCATTGTGCATTTGGACACCTTTATCGGGGCTGTTCTATCCATTTACTACCAGTATTTAATGCAGAAGTCTTTTCTAAGGAGCTGAACATGATGAATATGATGAACCGAAGACATGCTTGACAGAAAGTTATACCCTTACCTCTTTCTCCTGAACTAGGTGTTAAAATGGCAGTCTCAGTCCCAGCTATGGGCTCCTCTGAATCTCTCACAGCATACTTATTAATAAACCGCATGCGCTCCTGAAAAGCCTAGAGATCAAAGTTTTAATCCAGATAAGAAAACTACTGCATACTTCAAATCCCAAAGAATTTTCAAAAGTAGGAATCTATAAGTGGTCAATAAGACAGGAAGTCTTCAAATCCAGTGCATGTGAGATATGCTGCTACTTCGTATTACTGGTGAGTATATTTCACTTGTTTGATCTATGAAAACATCACCTCTACAACAGGAATACCATTAGTGAGTCACTGGGGAGAAAAAAAGATAAACATAAGAGGACCACATTTCATGTCAGAGTCATATTCAAGCCATCTCTCCAATAATTTTTTTTTTTAAAATAATAACCTGTCAACATTAAACATCCGATTTTTCTAGTAGTATTTTGGAACCTTTATTTATTTAGATTTAATGTGTTGTGTAGAGGAGGAATAATTTAGCATTAGTACTTAAAATTCATCTTTAATTTCTATCAAGTGTGTCTTGAGTATACGAATAAGAATCCCTAAGTAAACCTTTGTGAGATGGTAGTTCAGTAAAATGAAAAGTAGGCAGTACACTTTGAATGGTTTCACTCCACTCAATGCATACTGGCTATATTTAGTACATATCCCAAATGAGAAGACAATGCTGTCAATAACAAACCTAACACCAGAGTGCAGTATGCAACTCTGCCTGGGGCTGGAATCAAAAAAGATGCTAGGGTTCCCATTGAATCAGTCCTGAGACATTGAATATTTACACTAAAGATAACGATGCAATGAAATACTGGAAAATCACTGATCTCTGGGCAGCTTAAAATAATCTTTGGATTTAAAAAAAAAAAAACCTACCAAAAACCTACAACCCTGAAAAGCAAGGTTCCCTCATAGCTGAATGTATGGTCTGTCGTGGTTTAACCTGGCAGGCAGCCAAATACCATGCAGCCGCGTGCTCACTCCCCCTGCCCTGCAGTGGGACGGGGAGAGAATCGG
>NW_009186108.1:0-203 GCF_000690835.1 Fulmarus glacialis
TGTCTCCAGCTCGGGTCCCCAGGGAAAGCCGGTGGCACCCGCCCTGCCACCAGTCCCCATGCACCGGGTGGGAAGGGACAGCGCGGATGCTGGATCTGGCAGCTGCCTGCTCCTGGCCGACTTTGGCCAAGAGGCTTTTTTCTCCTCTCCTCGTGCCTCAGTTTCCCCAGCGTGGCTCTTGGCACATGTGCGCTGTGGCCAAA
>NW_009186108.1:902-1175 GCF_000690835.1 Fulmarus glacialis
GGGAGCCACCCCCCCCCCCCGCCTGCTCCCCGGGGGGGAACCCGTGATTCATCCCGGCTCAGAGGGTTGGGAGCGCCCCGCTGAGCTCTGCCAAACTCAGTGCACCCGCCGAGCTCCCCGCGTGGGTGGTGCTGAGGTGGGAGAAGAGGGGGGCCCTTGGAGTTATCCCTGGGTGCTGTACCCCGAAAGGGTCAGGTGTGACCCCTAAGCAAAGGGGGGGCTCCCAGTAAACCCATGAAGTCCCTGGACCCCCCGAGAGCTGGGGCGCTGGGT
>NW_009186108.1:1552-1799 GCF_000690835.1 Fulmarus glacialis
CCAGCTTCTCTGGTGGATGGACAAAACGCGCCGTGCCCACGAGCAGGGGCAGAGCCTGAGTGCCTGGGTGCGGCTGAGAACGGGCACAACTCGGTTCAGGAGTGAGCAGCTCAGTTAGCAAGTCAGGGGCTGAGGGAGAGTGGCGTGAAACAACACCGTGGGGATTTTGGGAGCTGTTCCTGAACACAGCGGGCTGGGGGGTACGTGGCGTCCCCCACCCCGGCCATGCCGAGGTCGGCTCGGCGGG
>NW_009186109.1:0-317 GCF_000690835.1 Fulmarus glacialis
AGGTTTCAGCAGGGCTCTCGTGCTGGCAGGAGGCTTGATTTCCCCAAAGCATCTGCGTTTCAACCCACCTGCAGCTTGCAGCGAGCACAACATGTCTCTAACAGAGATAAAACCTGACTAGCATATCGAGAGAAGGCTACTTTTATTTACTTCTTTAGCCTTGTGAAAGAAAAGGGGGTGAGGGTGTAGATAAAGGTAATAAACAACTCCAAGCTCTGGTAGCATTTGAAACGATTCTGCTGTTTATGGTTTCTTTTGGCTACAAGTAATTCCGTGTCTGTTAAATAGCCAGTGGGGCCTTTCTACTGATAGGGACG
>NW_009186109.1:381-6735 GCF_000690835.1 Fulmarus glacialis
TCTGTCTTAAATTCACTTGACTCGTCTGCTGTTTTATGGGCCTTGTTCTCCTCACTCGCACACTTGTATTCCACTGGTGTCGGTACAGCGACTTCAGTGAAGTCCTCCCGTGTGAGAGCACTTCAGACCCTCCAGACACAGAACAGAAAGGCTTTTCATGCAGTGGCAGAGCCTGACTTCACACACACACACCCCCCCTACACCCCCCAGCCTCACAGCTCTCGGGTGTATTCTCCACTCTCTAGCGTTCTTGCTGCGCAGCACTGTTAAGGCATTTGGGTAAATGTTTTTTTTAAAAAAAACTAGTTATTTTTGTGACCTACTTTGTCAAGGGAGCTGCAAGAGCTCGCCTTGCTGAAGTGCTTTGGGATCCCTGCCGCCACCGAAGCGGCACCGGCTGGCGGAGGCATGCCTGGGCAGGGGTCGGGGGAGCGCGCCTGCGCAGTGGAGATGGAGCTGGGGGGGGATGCTGGAGAGCTGCAGCTAATTACAGTCAAAAATCATAACTTGAGACAACACTAATGTTTGCAGCTGGAAAGACTTAAAAGCTATTTGCCTCTAATCTCCCTCTGACAATCAATGAATTGAACAGTAAATGTTATTAGACTAATTTACTGTTCATCAAGAGTAAGAAATGAATAGAATAATTTACTATTCATACATCCAACTGTGTGACATGTGTACAGATCAGTTTGAAAGAAAAAGCAACATTAGGGTTCCAATTCTCCTCCCATACCTTTTTTTATTCCAATTTATCTCCATTCTCATCCGTAAAGCTACTCTGGCTTTGCCCCCGTGGCAGAATGACCACATCTGTTTGGGTACGCATCTGCTTTTGTACGTAGAGTAATTTGCTACCTTCCTAACCATCTCAGTATTTTCCACTGAGGAAAGGAGTCACAAACTGCACGACTGTAAAGGAAGCCCCTGCTAATTCTCACTATTCTCTGTGGGAGGCACTTGCCTCCAGTTTTTGGGTATCCTCCCATGAGGATGCTACAGTTGTGCTGCATCTAGAGCACCTCATCTTCCTGCTGTGGCTACCCTGGTTATTTGGGAGTTTGGAGCATACAAGGAATAAATTGGATTAATTGCCCTTTCTAGGCCAAAAGTGGGATAGTGTTAGGCATTTAGAAATGCTGAAAAACCTGTATTTCTTATAGAAGCTGGCAATATTCATGTGTGGAAAAAAAACCAGGCCTACAGCCTTTCTGGTCAAATAGTCTCTGAATATTTTAGATGTTAAAGAGAGAATGTGAGAGCCTACCAATCACTTTCTGGATGAAGCAGACATGAACACAAAGAAAGCACATTGAAAAGCGTGGTCTAAAATGACTGGAACTGAGATTCTCAGTGGGGTTCATGTTACCTGCTGGCAGAATGCCCTTCCAACCCTCAGTGATGGTTTCTGGGGTCAAAACTCTGGGCTTCCTGGCTATGGTAAGAGGTATGGCAGCCCTGGTGACCTTATGTCCCAACCCAGCACAGGACAGATGTCCTCCCTATTAATTCTTCTTGGTTAAATTCATTTTTTCCTGCAAGTTGCACCAAACAGAAGCAGTTTTTTAGTTCAGAGGAAATAACTGGTAAGCGCACACAGACAACTTCTCACTTCAGCTGTATAGCTTTTCCAGCACCTCAAGAGATCCCAGAGTTTTTGTTTTGATAAACAAGATGCCACCTACCATCTGCCATCCCCCATTGCCTCTGTCAGGAAGCGCGGGTTGGAGAATTCTTCCAACAGGAAGAGTCTCAGCTGTCTCTGCACTTCAACACTATCCTTTCGTGTAATCTTTAGAGGTCTGTCCATAAGCTTTGAAATGCTAGTATTGAAAAGAAAATCTGACAAAACCAAAGATTCAACCTTGAAGATTTAGGATCGATTTTGCTTTTAAAACTATAAAAAAAAAAATCAGCAACAAAGCAGAAAGTACAGTTTTATCTTTTTTCCTACTTCTGAGCTGCATGCTTTTTCCCAGGCCCCGTCAGTCAGGCTCATTTTTGCCCTCCTCACACACAAGCACCAGTAAGAGAGATCCCACCAGCCAAATTCCACTTCAAGTCTCCCAAGCAACTCTTTCCTCAGAGTGTCTCTTTTCATACATGTGAAATGTAAGAAGAGCTCAGCAAAGTTCCTGAGGATGAAAGCTTTCCTCCCAAGTTGTCTCCCATGAAGATGAGCCCCAGAGCCAGTGATGCTCCAGTGGAATTTACCCTTTTCTGTGACTAGCAAAAGGGATGCGATGCTTCCTCTGGAACATGCCACAAAGAGTTTGGGTTCATCTGGGGCCACATGTCTTGCAGAACCATTCACCCAGCTGACCCCCATGTAGAGAAGTCACAGAGTCTGCACCAGGTGAGATAATTTGCAGTACAGTTTTAGCTGGTGGCAGCACAGTCGTTATGAGAGTGCCGTTACTGTTACAGCGTTAGCAAGAAATTGTGCCAAAGGCTGGCTGTGATCGTGTAAATAGTTCATGGAGGAACGCAGGGATTATGATTAGCTTGTGCTGGAGGTGGGGAAGGCACCTGAGAAAAGATGCTCATGCCCGCGTGGGAGCACGGTCCTTGCCAGCAGAGACACGGGGGCCGGGCACAGCTCCTGCCCTGGAAGGCAGAAATGTTGGACTGTGCGGGGCAGAGCTGATGGCTGGCTGAGCTGCAGCCAGCTCTGATTTCTGTGCTAGGCAATGTTTAAAAAATAGAATCAACACATCAAATGATGTGTCATGTAAGTTTTCCATGTCAAGGAAAATAGCCCGAGGCCCTTCTTCCCACATTTGCTGCTACAACAGCCAGACAACCTGGCCCCAAAATTTATTCTGGTCTTTAATCAGGCAAAATCCCTGTGATCTCTGAGGTTGGGCTTCACGGTTTTGGAAAGAGATTATACAGTTTACTAGAAGGAAGGCGCTTGCCCACTGTTCTCGAGGTCTGTGGTCACCATGAGAGTCACGCACGTTGTGCACTGCCTGCTGAAAAAGTGGAAATGGTCTCATTTGCCCCAGTCATCTCTGTGCAATAAACATCCAGTGTAGCTGCTTCAGAGCCATTACTCATGCTATGTTTCCTTCTGTATACACAAAAGCAGATGCTATCCAGCACCCAGATGACCCCCAGTGCTGCTTTCATCCTGTGCTAGTTTTGCTTTATTATTTTTTTCCATGCTCTTTGTGGTGAGGTTTACCTTTCCCCACGACTATGTTGCCCCAAGAACAAAGCTGGTCCTCCACAGACCAGGCACAGCGAGGCTGCACAGGATGCAAGGTCACTCCTACCCTTGATTTTTTGTTCCCCAATTCAGGGCACAAATACAATTTTCAAGTGGCCAGAGTGAGATTTCTCCTCCATGCTCCCCTTTCCACCTCAAGTAGCTATTTCACAGGTTTCTTTTTACTTGGAGTATTGTGAGATGCCAATTTTGCCTTTAGGAGCGAACAGCAACCTGAACGTTTCTTCAGCTGACACAGACTCTGGCTGCTACCAGCTCCAGGTGGAGTAGGACCATCACAGTGCTCGTGAAAGTCTCCATTTCACGTTCTCAGGACTCTGAGTCATTCAGGGCTCTAAAATGAACACACTTTGCAGGACAGAAAGGACATAAAACTAGATATGAACTTGGGTTTAAAAAGCAAACAAACCCAAAACAGGCTTTTAGGCCAATGTGCAATTTCTCTGGCAGGCAATATGGTTTTCTTGTCTATATAATAAACCTCAGTAATCAGTATGGCTCTGAGCTGCTACAACCCACTCTCTCCCGTGGTGCAACCCTGGTCACTCTCACTGATGTGTGCTATTTCTGAACTAAAGCATAAGGTTTGTCATCCCTGCTGTTCTACCCTGCAAGCAGGAGTAAAAAAAAGGTCGACTACTGTGTTCAGGCAGCATCAAATTACTGTAAAACAAGTGAGATACTGAGCGATATATGGGGAATCTCAGCATCTTCAGTTCTCTTTCAGGTATTTATTTTAAATGGGTCACAAACTGTTGCATTCCTAACAGAAACAGGAGCCATCAACTCACACATCCTTTCCAAATTAATACACAGTATGGAATTGCAGATGAAACTGTTTGTACCTGGACATGCCATGGAGCACCTGGCATGCTTTGTCTGAGCTATGTAACGAAGAGTTCAGTGTCTTTGGGCTTCGTAGGATAAAAAAGATGATAAGAAGTGTGCACAGCTACGTGGAGGATAAGTGTCGCACACAGCTCTGGGCTGGGCACGTGAGAAGATTTGGGCACTTCTTAATCAGTCTTTTAGTCTCCCAAATCTGAGTGGGAGTTACTCAAAACCCTACAACCTGCACCTGCTGCCCGGGCAGTGCTGCCTTCGGGACGCCGACCGACTGCTCAGGCAGCACAAAACCGGTATCGGTCCCTCCTCCGTCGCAGAGGGCACAAACCCTTATCTTTCCAGGCTGAAGGCGAGCCACTCAATAGATCTGCCTCTTTAGACCACAACACTCCTTTCATCTATCTATCGAAATGTGTGTACCTGACTCTTCTGAGTCCACAGATACAGCTCTCGGCATAACACCTATAACTAATTGTGCAGCTGCATCACTTGGGGTTTGGTCTGTTTTTAATTACCTCTACTTCAGGCAGGGCTGATGACAGGGAGATGCAGCCCACTGGCTTTCTCACCTTTTTGCAGATGCAAAGGGTAACAGCGAGCCGGCATCCTAAAGCAAAGGTGAGGTGGGAGGCACGATGTGGCAAGTACGTTGGTATGGGAGTAAATTAAAGAGTAGGAGCATGGACTTGTAGTAGCAGGTGAGCTGAGGGAGTTAAGAGGTGACGGCTAAATGCACCTCCTGTTAACCTGCACCTTTTAGGCATCTAGTACAGTCCCCACGCTGATGTTTACGGTGCCATGAGTGGCACGTCAGCCGGTAACCCCACAGGTCCTGCCAGCCCTGACCCGTGCAAATCGCAGCTTCGCCCACTCCCGGGCTCATGGCAGTGCCCTGAGCTCTGCCCCGCCGCCCTTCCGGGAGCAGCAGGCTTCACCTGGCGGGGGCTGGTGGCAAATTGCAAAAGCTCTTACAATACTCAGAAAGAAGCTAATTTCTTACTAATTATTTGCCAAACAACATGTAATTAAATAGTGTAGAACTGTCTACAATGCATCTTTGGGTCTTTAGGCCATTTATTTTTTTTTCCCCTGTTTGCGGCACACTCCTACAGCACTTCAAGGCTACTGCACGCTGCAGAGCAGCGGAGGAACAGAGTGATAATTGAACAATTAACAAGTGATGTCATAAAACAATGTACTTAAAATAAAATGCATAATTAAAATAAGTGAACCAAAAAAAGATGCAACAGCATACAGAAAAAGCACACACGCAAAAATGTTGACAATAAGTCTCATGTAGGAACTGAAATCTGCAATTTAAAGGGAAAAAAATAGCACCAGAGTGGTTAACCGAAGATGTGGCATAAACTAGAAAGCATCTCGGTGATTTGCCAAAAAATATAATAATGTTGCAGAAGAACTGTTCTCTGAAGTTAACAAGTCTGGACCATAAAACAGTCCTTTGGTGGCTCCCTGTGTCATTATTTGCTACCAAGACACTGCACTGATGGGCTCAGTGGGATCGCTGGATCCAGCGTTAGATCAGTAAGCAGGAAAGCAGAGTTCCCACCAGATTTCCTGCCTGGAGAGCTGTTAGGATCCGTGCTAGTTCTTTAAAGAGCAGAACTGTGTACAATACTGCACTCAAAATGACCCCGTTAGGAATATAATCTCTGCTACAAATGAGATGTTTGGGGAAAAAAAGCACAGGAAAGCCAAAAGAAAAAAAAAACAAACAAGCCTGCTCAACTGAAATTCATCCTAAAAATGCAATTTTTGAGGAGCTTTGCGTGTTGCCTGTACCTCTGCTCTTGGGAAGGCCAGAGAGGGGGTTCACCCACGGCCTCCTGCTCAAGGCCAGGCTCTGGGCTGCTCAGTCTGGTCTCACCCCAGCCGGCTGCCACTGCCGCGGGGCACCGGCACGGAGCCGGAGGGTGCGGTGGGGTGCACGCACCTGCGGTCATGTTCATTCACAGCATGTAAAGTCCTTTACTCCAGTTTCTCTGCTTTCTTTCAGCACTTTTTATTTTTTAACTCAAGACACTAGAAAAGATTTTAAAGTGTGAGGCAGACGTGCTTTCCAAGAATAATTGCTCTTTGGCTGATGCACAGGAGCTCTGCTCATGTGTTTCTGGGAGATGCCTGCAGACTGCTAACTGCTCTGGAAGCCTTTCAGCCTTTGCTGCCTGCAAATGGCATTATTATTCACTAATAGCCCCGACTCACCATGTTGTCTTTTGGTTAGTTAGCAGCTATTCTGCAAGTCAGAGACAGGG
>NW_009186109.1:6782-8302 GCF_000690835.1 Fulmarus glacialis
AAAAAAAAAAAAACCTGGAGGGTTTTCTCAGAGCAATCTCCACCATTAGCCGGGGAGTGATTAGGAGGGAACATGTCAGCACTGGGAGGGGGTGTCCATCCCACCTCCCACGAAGCAGCTGCTGTTTCTCAGGCAGGTTTCTGGAGAGGAGGAGGCCGAGGCTGTTCGTGCTGTCTCACTAACCCAAGGGCGGCTGCTGCCACCGGGTCACGAAGCAGGTGGAGCAAGGGTTTCATGGAGGTAAAAGAGAGGAAACTTGATGTGGTGCCTGGCCCCAAAAATCCATGGCGCAGCATTTCCACATCTAAATGGCTACCCTTTTCAAAGCACTTAAATGACAAGTATTCGTACATCTCATTAAAAGTCAAGAGGACTTAATAATAAAATCCTTACTGCTTTGTTGTTCTTTTCTAAAGGTTAGGGATTGGGTTTGTTTCCTTTTGTTTCCTTAAGGTTACTTGCTCACCTGCTCATTTCTTCTTGGATATTGTAGGATTCTGCTATTTACTGCTCAAGCAATCCCAAGAACTGCTCTACTGACATTTCACGGTATT
The DNA here is from genome assembly GCF_000690835.1 of Fulmarus glacialis. Classification (NCBI taxonomy): domain Eukaryota; kingdom Metazoa; phylum Chordata; class Aves; order Procellariiformes; family Procellariidae; genus Fulmarus; species Fulmarus glacialis. The sequence continues at coordinate 7,337 of NW_009186109.1, forward strand.
TAGTATTGACCAAACACTACATGATAAATCTTTATAATACTCCAGAGAGACCATCAAGGGAGCAGTTACAAATATATACATTGCAGCATGTTGTGTTCTGGGTTAAATGAAATATAAAATCGCATCACCAGCCTGGGTACTAATGGCTCTATCAGTATTCCATCACACCCCAGCTGCAGGTATGGTGGTTGCCATTAAGACATCAACATTTGTCGATCGCTGCAGATGGTAACTGATGGACGGCTCTTTCCGTCGGTACGTGGGGAAGGGAACGGGAACTGCGGTAACGTCGGTGTCTTGCCCCATCCACTGCTTAAACCTCCTGAGGAGTGGTGAGGCCCTAGACAGACAGACGGACAAAGTGGCACGGACAGTGTCCTGCAGCCCTTCGGCATGGTCGCACGCTGTATCCTGCGTGCGAGGCTTTCTGCTCCAGGAGACAGAGCATTTTCAAGCTCTTGGAAAGTTCTGGATTAGTTTTGAGGTTTGGGTAATTTATAGACAAGTTGATTTCACCATCATTAGCTTTTGTACGTTCAAACAAGGTTTAATTTTCTTTGGAAGATGCAGACGTGTGTACAGCTAGATAATACCCTGTTTATTTTACTGACTAATTCATCACTTAAAGTGCAGGACTACAGGTTGAGAGACCAAGACTTATGCACAGTCCCATACCCCTAAATCAGGCCAATAAAAGTTAAATTCACACTGTTTGCAAGCACTTTATGCAGATGGAAAATGTCACCTTGTCTGAAATACTTTATGGCGCGATGCTGAAGCAAAAAGAAATCCCACAGTGAGAGATTAAAAAGCTTCACTAATGCTTAGCTGGGAGGCACGCGGCTCTGCGCCGCCTCCTCCCCGTGCGATGGGGAGGCTTTCCCGGGAAGCAGCGTGCGGCTGGTACTCCGGCTGTCTACGGAGCGGCTCCACGAGCTCCCGCCTGGGCATCGCTCAGCCCAACCC
>NW_009186109.1:8317-12461 GCF_000690835.1 Fulmarus glacialis
GGGCAGCCCCACTGACGAGGAGCTTGTGGGCTGCTGGGCAAGCTGCCGGGGCTGTTGCATCAAGTCAGGCTCTTGTCCCACATTGTGGCTTTAGTTTATCACAGGGTTTGTGGGACAAGGGTTTGGAGAACGCTCTGAAGTGGATGGTTATGCCGGGTATATTTTACCACTTAGTTATCAAGGGTCTTCAAGCCACCTCCGTGCTGTCTCCTGCTGCCCAAGACAGAGCCAGGACGGTACTATAACCATGGCGGGAAACTAACTTTTTAAAAAGCAGCTTAAAAATGACAAAAAGCACGTGCTAACTTGGCCGATGGGCCATTGCAGTACAAACCCAGCACAGCTATAGCCCATCCAGCGAGCGCTGGGCTGCCCGAGGGGGCCCAGCTCAGGAGGAGCCCTGCTGTGACCCCAGCTCCACGGGACCTGGGGACGTACGGAGCCCAGCTCCCCGCTGCTGACCCTGCACCGGGCAAATACGAAGCCGCTGGAAATCAGCTTGCCTGGACCTGTTGAGCTGTGCAGAGTCACGCTTACTGAAGCAAAAATCAACAGTCTCAAAAGCCCAATTCCCGGGCGGGAAAGATATAAATCGTAGGTGGAGCTGTCGCCCAGTTGCCTGCCCGCGTCGCCCAGGCTTGTCACGGAGCGGGAGCAAGGCTGATTTCCAATGCAAACTTTGCAAAGCTTCTTTGAAACGCTTCGTCCCTCTCCCCGCCAAAAGGCAGGGGCATCGCCTCGCTCCCCGTGCTTCGGCGGCGCGGCTGACTGTAGGCAGAGCATTAAATGCTCTGAAAGTGTTTTTACGGTGGGGAAGTGGAGACTCTGCAAACAGCTAATGGGTGTATTTCAATTCCCTATTAATTGCATATTTATTACTCGGCTGCTGCAAGGAAACGTCATGTTACGTTGATTAAAGCTTTGCAAGCTGTACAGTAAATATTTTAAACAAAAAAAAGGTTTTGATCTCTGTTGCTGTTGGGAAGGGTGGGGAAAGCTGCTATTAGAGTTGCTATAATTAGCCAGCTCCATTGCAGACAGTATTTCCCACAGGCTCTGCAACATGCTTCGTGTGTGTCTGCATGTATTTAGACAGAATAATATTTTATGTGTACATTATCCATGAATTATCTATATTTTTGTATATATTTTTTTGTGTGAGAAAAAAAAGGAGAAAAGCAGCAAGCCTATGCTGCTATCTCACATCTACCAGACAGGAAAGATAAAAGACTCAAAAGGCAGAAAAGAAAAGGGGACTTACACACACTGACTGAAGTTTGGGGGGTTAGGCGACCCGCCTGCTGGCCCTGGCTGCCCAGATAACGTGTCTGATTAATTAAGCCCTCGCCTGTACGTGCTTCTGTCACTGACTGCCAAGTCTCTGCACGTATGCTCTTGGTCTCCCTCGCTTGATGGTGTCAGTAGTGGATGGTACGTACGGGAAGATTTCACTGGGCAGAGACGCGGGGCAGAGACGACCAGGCACAGACATCCCGAGCTTCGTCTCCTGACCATCTGTGTGGTGTCGTCAACGTATCCCAACCGCAGAGAAAAAAACCAGTTCGTATTTCTGACAGACTGAATAATCTTCATCTCTTGTTCAGCCCCTGGTCACCTTCTGCATAAGAGGCTGCAAAATACAAAGCCCACAGCAAAACTACAGCAGCAATATGTGACCAGCAGAAGTTTTGCTCCTGTGCTCACATCAAAGGCGCTCGGGTATTGGTTCGGACCCAGCCCCAGCGCAGGACCCTCTGCCCGCTCCCCCTGCGCTGGCGGAGGGCAGCTACCTCTTCCCCCAGCTCTTCTCTTCTCTTCTCTTCTCTTCTCTTCTCTTCTCTTCTCTTCTCTTCTCTTCTCTTCTCTTCTCTTCTCTTCTCTTCTCTTCTCTTCTCTTCTCTTCTCTTCTCTTCTCTTCTCTTCTCTTCTCTTCTCTTCTCTTCTCTTCTCTTCTCTTCTCTTCTCTTCTCTTCTCTTCTCTTCTCTTCTCAAATGAACGGTGGTTCCCTGCCACAGCATAGGACAAGCTAAAATGACACTAATATAGGAGAGACAGCTCCAACTAATAAGCCCAGCGATTTGCAGCTCAGCGGAGTCACGGGCAAACCAGAGGGGTGTCACTGCGGGGGCTCAAACAGCCCAAGCTTGACCCCAGGGCTGAAAGACCAGGTCTACCACAAAGTAGTGCTGAGCTTTGGTCAATACACCCTTCAGGGCACAAATTCATCACTATCTTCAAATCTGATTTCTGTAATCCCCGAAACAGAAAGCAGTGGCTGGAGGAGGGCTCCCAAACACGCTGCGTGGGAGGCAACGCACCCATCCCTCGGTGAGGGGGACAGTCAGAGGCCCGGGGGTGGTTTTTTTTTTTTTAATTTTTAATTGGTTGGAAACAAAAGTGCTGAGGTATTAAAAGGCTGACTCCTGTTCTTACCTCTGCCGTCCAAAGAGTGGTTCCAAAGAATGTTTATCAATATGGTGATAAGCGCTATGAATATAAATATAAATATATTTTTATTTAAAAATACGTATTTTATAAATATATGTGTGCGTGTGTACATATATATATATAAAAAAAGGCCAAGCCAGCCTTCAGCTTTTAGATTGAGTTAGCAAAGGCTTGGTCATACAACGCAGGCATGCAAATATGGAGTGATTTATTTTATTGCGTAGCCCTGAGCGCAGCCATGGTGCTTTCTATTCCCATGTTGTTTTCCCAGAGTTCGTGGGCTGCTGTAGACAAACCAACGGGCAATTTTCAGGAGCAAAATTTGTTGTTGTCAAGTCTTCAGAGTTTATTAAGCTGCAGTATTTGACTTGGCTCATTTCCTACAGTGGCTCCCTCTTGGAACTGTGTGATTGCAGGGGATGCAGCAGTTATTAACAGTAAAACAAGTTTCAATCTCTTATGATTGTACATGAAGGCTTCGAAGTATGAACCTTCAAAGGCACAAAATACAGAAAGCCAAACCAGAAATTATTCAGAATTTATTTTTTCAACAAGGGTTTTTGAAATCCATTTCAAAATTCAAGGGACTTACGTCTGATTTTTGAAACAAAAGTTGGCAATGCTAAAACTAAATGAGCCATATTTACATCCCACTGATTTCTGTGAATGAAAGGGCGGCGGTGGGGAGGCTGGGGGGGACACGACTCCATTTGGCAAGTCCCAGTGCAGAGAAAATAAATTAAATAAACAAAGCAGGAACAGCATACTTTCAAAAAGAATCAAACAGCATGGACCATTAATGTTTTAAGAGATAGGAGCTGTATGTGAGCCAACCATCCCCAAGATATTTATTTCCTTTCTTTAAAATAGGGAATTGCATTAGAACAGGTAGAATCTTTTAAAGCAGGGAAAATTTTTAAGGGCACTCGCTATACTTTAAAGACGACTTCAAAAACCATCTCCAGCATTGAGCTGGGTAAGTTGGAGGTTATAGCAAGGGAGAGTGATGGGAATACACACGGAGCAAGCTGGTTACTGCAGTAAACAAAGCTCCCCCAAACTAGCAGCAAGCGCTTCAGCTCAGGAACAAATGGCTTCACACCTAGAAATATATTTTAAGGTGAGACAAGGCGCTGGGTAAACACCAGCCAAGAGCTATAAACTATTGTTATAGAAGGTGAAAGCCAACTAGCCTTGGCCATTGGGTTGGTGAGGAAGAGCATAGCTAGACACTCCGTTCTTCATAGACCGAGATGTAGCCTTGAGGAAGCCAATCCCCGAAGGCTTTGAAATTAAAAATGATGGAAAAGGAGACGTTTTCATTACAAAGGAGGACAGCGTAACACAGCTATAGAGGCAGAGCTTCAAACAGTGCTGCTTTAAAACTGCAACAAAGCCAGCAACTGCACGGGAAGAAAGCGAATCTGCGCTTCTATTCATCCTGCACCATCAAGGGCAACACGCAGCTCGCCTTTCTGTGCATCCCGGCCGGTTTGTAAGAATGAACTATATTACCTTAAGGAAAGAGACATTATCATTAATTGACTTGCATAGTGCTTTTCACTAATGGCTGGGTGCTGTAAAACACAGATACTGTAATCATGCCGAGAGTTTGAAAATCAGCAAAGATTGCTGGGCTTTATTTCCCCCTGAAAAATGTGTAAGAAGTGCCACCGCTCGGGCCCTGCCAGCCGG
>NW_009186110.1:0-1549 GCF_000690835.1 Fulmarus glacialis
CCCGGCCCCGCCTGACGGTGACCCCCGCCGCCGCCGGCACCCACCGGGGCCCCGCGGAGCAAAATCGGGGGGGAAAAGGCGGGGGGTGCGAAAAAAGGAAAAGAAAAGAAGCAGTCCTTACTCTCCTTCCCCCCTAGCTACGGTCATGCACAACAGCCTACAGCTACCGCTCCTCCGCGGGCGAGGGGTGACAACACGGCATCTCCAGCGTTACTTCTACAGACACTAATAGCGATACGAGTTTCTATCAGTTCCAGCTGATTTATTAAAATTGTCAAGATACAGACTTTCAGCATTTAAAAAAAAAAAAAAAAACAGGCTATGATGTTTACAGTGCACAAGTCTCCTTTTGCCATCATTTGCTACAAAATATGCAGATGGTCTGTACTTTAGATTATATTGCACAACATGAGAAACTTTTTTAACTATGTGCCTTTTTTCTTTTTTTTTTTTTTTTTTGCTAAAATCGAGAATCCAGTTTCATACCTTCCATCTGGGGCCCCATCCACATATCACAGCGTATGAGATACATAAAGTCCTACTATAGTACAGTACATATACAATCTTTTAAACTAAGATAACAGCTCTGAGGTCTATATCACCATTTTCAATAAATCTTTACCTACAAATATTGAACAAATCTGAACTATAGCTGTACAAAAAAAGTGTTTGTTCCTTTTTTTTTTTTTTTTTTAAAACCACAAGGCCTTTAGATGCAAGGATTATTTTTTTAAAATTTTAATCCTTTTAAAACCAGGACGTAACGTACCAACAAACTTGCATGCTAAAAACAGAGAAAAAAAAAGAAAATAAAAGGGAAGAAGTGCCTGAAAAGTCTTACTGAAAAAACACAGCAAGAATGTTCCCTTTTCACTGTACAAAAATACGCCTGAAAATATATTAATTTTTAAAAAAGACTGAGGTCTGTTATGTATCAAAAATGTTTCAATACCTTTTTGTACTGAGGTCTAGGCTGTCTGGTATTCAATCAAGGAGGTATAAGGGAACAAGTTACAAAAAAAAAAGTTGGCAAGTAGAAATCACATTTGTAAAACCATAAACAATTTGATCTGAAAAGTAAACTCTGATCTTAAGTCAGTTCAGTTATTTGTAAGCGTTTGTACAGTCTGCATTTTTTCAAGCTCCCTGCAGCTTTGTTAAGAATCGGATGCATAGAAGACATCAGTTTTCTCCCTCCAAAAAAAGTTGCAATGGTCCCTTTCGGAAAAGAAAAAAAAAAAAAAAAAATCAGAACAGTTCTTTAAGATCTCTCACGGGAAAAAAAAAAAAAAATCCACAAACCCCCTTGAGTAACAGTTGTGCTGCCAAAAGACTTCTTTGCAGACCATCTTCCAGACTTCAATCAGAGACCGACAAGCTTCAAACAGCGCCTTCTGTATCGTTTTTTCCCCCAGTCCCATTTGCCTTTGCTGTTGTTGTTGTGATCACCAAATGCAATAAAAATTAAAAAACAAAAATAATAAAAAAAATTTAAAATCACAACTCCCGGGCTCGGAACTAACTTCGAGATTTTTTTTTTTTTTTAAAG
>NW_009186111.1:0-8010 GCF_000690835.1 Fulmarus glacialis
TCCCTTCCAGCCTCAATTTCCCAGTGATCCCATCCTCTGAGCCTCTGATCCTAATTCGTTTAAGTAGAAAATGTCAGAGGTCAGAAAGCTGTATTAGGGAAAATATGATATTGGGTAAGACTGCCCCTAAGTCAGACTCAATGAATCTGTTTATTTTTTCCTGTGTTCTTACAAAGAAATAAATGTAGACAGTAAAAAAAAGTAAATTTAATGAAAAATGGGATTCTGGAGCACGGTTCCAGGAGAAGAAGCCCTGAAGCCTGAGAGTGACCTGAGCCTTGTGACAAAATGAAACTGTAACTGCACTTGACTCACGGCTACCCTACAGAGCTATTGCAACGAAGAGAAAGTAGTTTAAGGCATCCACTCCATCTTGTGCGTCCTCAGCTGGTTCCTTTTGCAGGTTCTTATTACACGGCCAATCAATCACACCCGCCCCGTGGCTGCAGAAGTGTCAATGAAAGCCTGCACGGTCCTGAATGCACTTGGTGATGTGTGAGGCAGAAAAAAAACAAGCTCAGACCTGTGCTCCTAGGCTGAGTTTGTAGGGTTTGCGGCTGAGAAGACCTAGCACAGACGTTTGCCCGAGTGACCCAAGCTACTGGATCTGTAGTGCAGCAAGCAGAGATCTGGCAAGGCCATTTTTCACCTGTTTTCAGCCTAGAACCGTGTTTTGGTACCGAGTGAATTCCCGAAAAAGGCTGCAAGTGGCAACTAGAGTGAAAGAGCTGTTGGTGATTTTGAAGTCCCACGGTGACGTTTCATAGAGGTCTGTCCGCGATGGCGGGAGTGGGCTGGTGGCTCCCAGCCCCGGGGCAGGCTGCAGCACACCTTCTGGGGCAGGGCAGTCGCTATTTGGACTGCGTGTTGGGAAGGGTGTGAGAGACATTCCCAACTCTTGAATACAGAGAAGTCTCTATGGTGCTCAGCAACACCCCTCTTTCTATCTTCTTCTGGTATAAGAAGGACAAACCACCTCCTCCGTCAAGTACTAGCCAGACGCTTGTGAACAGTGTTGTTTTGCTCATGTAATAGGGCTCTCTGAGATAGTTCTGTTTTCATGAGCCGTTTCAGGATGATGCATATTCAGTTTTACCCCCAGGTAGATTTTAGGCACAACCGGGCTTTCACATGCAGAGAAGAAAACCTTGGCGACATTGCACCTGAAATCTAGACCTAGCACTGCCATCGGTTGTATCTTAGTTAATGCCTTGTTCCACTTTGTGTAAAAAGCTGAGGAACAAGCTTAAAGCATCTTATTTTTCTATCCCTACACAGCGATGCCTGACTCCCTAGGGCAAAACATTACATTTTCAAGTTAATTGGTATAGATGTTTCCAAAGTTTGGTACTACAAATCAAGCAAGAAATTCATTTCAGAGTGCAGGCGCCCTGTACTTTCTCTCCTTCTCAAGTCAATTCCAAATGCTCCGCTCTACAACTTTCTCTTCTTTTCAATTACAGTTCTCCCATGGTAGTAAATAAATTTGTTTCAAGCACACACGTTTCTCTTCTTTTCAATTACAGTACCCTCTCAAGTAATTTAATTTCTTTCGAGTCTTCAGTTCACATCCAACTTTCTCTCCAACAAATGTATACATCGGGTAGCAGAAATACATCCCAGGCTCTATCTTTATATTGAGGTTTTAGAAGGTGGGTTTTGTCTCCATTACCTCTGAATTGACTAAAACTTCTTTACAGGTTCAGCAAGAGGTACGCAGACCAAATAACACACGTGAAAGCTGCGCACGTGCGCTTTCGTTTGGGCCATCTCCTTTGGTCCCAGCAGCTGCCCCAATCCAGCCGCAGGAGTCATGGGAGCGCTGAGTGTCTGAGCTCCAGCCTTATTTAGAAATGTATTCATTTTAATTTGCAGCAATAGCTGACGTGATAGTGAAACCCTATGAAGGCTCCATCATTAGCTGTTACAGGCTGATATTTGTTTCTCTCTCATCTTCACAGAGTATTAGAAGATGTGAAGAAGGATAGGGCTTCAGATGCACGTGAGGGATGAATGGAGAGCTGAAGGAACCGGAGGTCAAGGACTGCCTCGGGGTTGAGGCTGGAACAGTCTGTACAGCCTCTGGTTGCTCTAAGACCCACCAGAGGCGTATCATGAAGGGCGGGAGGGCAAAGCAATCCGCCAGTACGTGTACTCTATCATTCCTGCGAATAAACACAGGACTGAGGTGACCATTTGGATGCCTTCCACATGTGCAATACTAAATATTCAAAAAGTGAAACGTGGGGGAAAATGCACGTAACTTCATTACAATAGACCTAACCTGCCCACATAACAATAAGGGCTTCAGACAGTGAGGTGGTAGAATCACAGAATGGTTTGGCTTGGAAGGGGCCTTTAAAGGTCATCTAGTCCAACCCCCCTGCTGTGGGCAGGGACATCTTCAACTAGATCAGGTTGCTCAGAGCCCCGTCCAGCCTGACCTTGAACGTTTCCAGGGATGGGGCATCTACCACCTCTCTGGGCAACCTGTGCCAGTGTTTCACCACCCTCATTGTAAAATTTTATCTAGTCTAAATCTACCCTCTTTTAGTTTAAAACCATTCCCCCTTGTCCTGTTGCAACAAGCCCTGCTAAAATGTTTGTCCCCATCTCTCTTATAAGCCCCCTTTAAGTACTGAAAGGCCACAATAAGGTCTCCCTGAAGCCTTCTCTTCTCCAGGCTGAATAACCCCAACTCTCTCAGCCTTTCCTTATAGGAGAGGTGTTGCATCCCCCTGATCATTTTCGTGGCCCTCCTCTGGACCCGCTCCAACAGGTCCATGTCTTTCCTGTGCTGAGGGCTCCAGAGCTGGACGCAGTACCGCAGGTGGGGTCTCACCAGAGCAGAGCAGAGGGGCGGAATCCCCTCCCTCGACCTGCTGGCCACGCTGCTTTTGATGCAGCTCAGGATACATGATCCTCACTTAGCTTAGCAAAGAGATACATGCTTGGACTCTGGCAGATGTGTAAATTCAGCCAGTTGAGTTAGTAGCTGGCTGAACAGGCGAAAATATTTCTCTGACGCTTTACCACAGCCACCTGTCAGAGGATGGGTAGAGCAGTCAGTAATCCACGAGATCCCCAAGGAGCTTTCTTCTGCCTTTGCTCATTTAATCACAGCAGCGAGAAAAGATGATTCAGCCTTTCATGAGAGCTGAATAAGGGTTATGAAAGTGAGAAAGACTTCCTCAGCCAGCTGTCCCAAGCTGATATGATCCGATCTCTACGGCTTGCACCTGGGGCCCGCGGTGCTGCGGTGTGTTTGCCGTTCCTGCCCAGCCCCAAGCCCCTGGCAGGTCGCTGAGCTTGCAGGCTCTCTCCTCTCGCACGGCAGGTTGACTTCAGCGCCTGTGATGGAAAGCCATTACCCATTCCTGATGGCTGTGGAAAATAGATGTTCACACTTGCTCTCATTCTGGACGTTAAAATAGAAAGCACATTTCTATCTTCAGTCTCCTCAGCTAATTGTGGTTCATTTCTCTCTGGATTTGGCTTTTATGTGCACCCCAACTGACACCCGCTGTTTTTATTTATTGAGTCTGTATTTGATGAGATTCTGCCTTTTTCTTTTTTTTTTTCCTCCCCATTTCACTTTAGTTGCAGTTCATTCAGTAGCTCCCTAATTCGATAGCTCTGTTCCAGGATCTGGCACAGTACTCGCTCTCTCTCTTTGCCGATACAATACTATTTCTTTCTTTACAAAGACTTGTTTTCCTAACATCCAAATTATGCAGAGAGACCCATATGTTCCCATAGTCCATGTGCTCTAAAGCATAGCAAATTACTATTTAGAAAAAGCACTCTGTAGACCCCTGTGCCAGCCAAAACGCGCTCCTTGGCATGATGCCATTCCCATTTACAGTACAGAGTAGTCTCGGGAAGAGGGTTCTCAAGAGGGCACCAGAGCTGAAGTGCACAGTGGCAATGTAGGTGCAACCAGAGACCAACTCAACCAGTACGCTCAACATGTAGCATTCTGCAAGACAAAAACTTCCCACATTTTAAATGCTACACAAGGCACATGCTGAGCTCCCCTTCCCACGATCTGCGATGATTAAAATCCCTCAAAGATTCCCAAGTGCACCGAAACCCACCTCTAGCCATTTGGAGCAGGCAAGGCGTTGTGTGGGAGTGCACAGACCTTTCTGCTCAAGCAAAGTGTTTGCTGGGGCCTCATTAAATGCCTTCCCCACTTTGCTTTTGCCCTTTCCCATTTTTTTCTGTGTCAAACCTTGGTTCTCGCAACCCTCTCCCAATTTCCTCCCCTCACCGTTTGAGGAGGCACTGTGGTTTCACTGTGCCAGCACAGCTCCCGGAAAGCCTCAGTAGTGGAAATTTTGGGAGTGACTGGAGCTCGCTTCTGACCTGCCACCTACTCTCCCCTGGCAGCCCCTGGCTCTGCTGAGCAGAGGGACTTGTTCCTGGGGTACAGGGTTGGGGTACCTCTCCTGTTTGCGCCTGGGAAGAAGCGGCTGCGCCGCATCGTGCTGGGAAGAGCCGCATGGCTCTGCTTGCCTGTGGGCTCAGGCACTGCGAAGGGGCAGAGGGACAAAGTAGCTGCTGAAAGGGTTCTTTCGATGTCCTAGCTGCCTGTCCTCTATTTCAGTCCTGTTTGATCCTGTTAACCCTTTTCGGGTGGGAAATTGGATGTGGAGTCTGCTTCTTGCTCCAGAGCCTTCCTGCGGGGTTTAGGCTCCCACAAAGAAGTGAACGTCCAGACCTCCTTACCATCAGCTGGCCTCCTGGGAGCCCTGCACCTCCATAGCTGCACAGTTTGGGTTTTATTTCCTAAGTATTGTTTTTCCTTGTTTCTTTGGGGCATTTTCTTTTCTGTTTGTTTTTTTTTTCCCCCTGTTTTTTTTTCTTTTTTTCTTTTTCTCTGGTTTTTTTTTTTTTTCCCAACAGCTTTGGAATAATCTGGTTTGGTTTCTATCTCTCTCTTTGCCAGTGCCTCTTCACTTTCAGTTTTAGGGTATCGTACATGCTCTGCACTCCCCCACGGAGCGGCAGAATAGAGAGTCCGGAGGAGGATGAGAGCAGAGCTGGACTCCTGGGTGCAGACAAGAAATAGAGTAACAATGGATGGGGAACCCTACACATTTGTGTTGCCTGGGAAGTCGGAAGGGGGTCTGAAAATGAGACCTGAGATAAGGTAAAGAAAGGAGATTTTTCAGCCTGACATACTACAGGAGCAGGATGTGGAGGAAGGCTGTTCTTAAATTTATAATAAATCAACCTTTTCTTGCAAATAACCACAACGGGACACAATCCACAACATTCATATCAACTGATATTTTCAAATATGTTTCTATGGGGAGCGTGTAAAAGAGGAGGAGAAAAGACTACGTCGCAGTGTTACTGCCACCAGATGTTGGAGCTGGTGCTGTGTGCCATGGCTTTTAGTCCCATTGTACCGTGGAATACATGAGTCCCGGGTTATATTCTTAATTTATTAGTGTTGTTGCTGCTGTGGTCATTATGACTATCATGCCTGGAAGACCAGAATTTCACTGTGCTAGATGCCACCTAAACACAGAACTAAAAAAAATTTTTGTCTCAAAGTATATGTAAACCACATCTAGGACAAAAGATGACTGGCAGATACAGGCAGGTAGTGCAAGAAGTCAGGGAGGCAATGCTGGTCAACATGATAGGTTTTAGTATTAACCCATCAGTGGCCCAAAAATAGGAAAAGGTGGGGTTTGTTAGATTTTAAAGACAGTTTTTCAAGGGAGCATCTGAAGGAGCACAGTGAAGTGTCTTAGTAGACATGAAAGGGGAATTTCTCCAAGCATGGGAGATTGCACAGGAAAAGTGTGAAGAAGTTTGCTTAAAACTTCAGCAAGCGGGTGACGGAGCTGGCAGGATGGTCCATGCAGGGTCTGCAAGTTCAGACTGTACTGAGTGATGGGTGGTAGGGGTTGGTAATAAATGAAAAGCCTTGAAAATGATAGGAAATTTCTTGTATTGAACATGTAGTGAGGGAGCCCGAGGGGAGATAGGGAAAGGGGTGATACAATCAAACCAATAGGGTAGGAAATGGCCTTTCAGCAGCAATTCGCATGGAGCTTAGTTAGTTTAAGTTTCACTTATCACCATCAGAGATACCAAAGTTAGTGAAAAATAACTGAGTAACGAGGAGATAAGAGAACCGCTTTAGTCGTGTGGATTGGTAGGAGAGAGCAGAGGTGTTTCCACAGGAGCGTCGGCCAGACTAACGCACGGTGTGGATGGGAGAGGCCAAGGGGAGAGGAGACCCGAAGAAGCCAGGCGGGCTGCGTGGGGATGACCAAGAGGCACGCAGGACACGTAAACTTTCAATTCACAAGTTTCGCTGGGCTGACCTGCGGGCCCACCCGTGAGAAGTTGCTGGGCAGCTCTCACCCTTATGGGAGCGTGCCCTCAGCGCTGTACGGATGGCGAGTGTCAGAGAAGATGCTGCAATGCTGGAAGGCAATGCCTGGAGAAAGCTCAGGTAGCAGCAAGTACCCAGCTGCGTAACACGCTGAGTATCCTCCTCACGCTGCTAGCAGGGGCACGTAGGGTAGGACGTGTACCCGAAAGAAGAGGTGGGGATGCAGGAGGGCACCTAAGTGAAGCCCAACCTGCCCTGATGCCCCCTGAGCCAGCGCAGGGCAGCCCCAGCACGAGGGCCAGGCCAGGCGGTGAGGGCCCCCACTTCCCATCGCCCCCTCCAGGTAATGGGACATTTGCCAGGGCACTGAGGACCTTCCTGCCCTGCCCTCCTCACAAAATTTGGACTCATTGTATATACAGCATTTTGTGTATCTTTCAGGGACTTCGATGGTGCACCAGACATGGTGGCTGATCGCTTGGAGGCGTGGAGACCTTCTCATACCTGTCAGTCCCCCATAGACCTCTGCTCCTGGCCATCAGGAACCAGCATTTGCAGTTCCTCAAGCCCACGTTGTGCTTAGATTGGGCAAGTTTATTTGCTGCTACAGCAAGAAGGAAACCCAACACCTGTATCAGGTAAAACGGGCACCGTGGTCGTTTGCACCAAGTGTGGACTTCAGCCTTTTGAAAACAAATGGCTGTGAAATATGTAACTCTGCTCTAATTCTGGAAAGGTTTTATCTTGCTGGTCGTAGCAGACTTTGGTCTTTGCATTTGCCTTTTTTTTTCCCCTGCTGCTCCTTCTACTGCTCCCAGAAGTCATATACCTGAAACTACAGGTCTGAGAGCATGTGCGTAAACTGGTGTTAAGCATTCTCCTGGAATGCCATTAAATTAAATACCATTTCTGGGAGCATTTCACTTCATTGAAAAGTGGTTTTGCTTTATGCAGATTTCAGCCTTTGCAATTGTAAGTGGTTTTCCTGTCAGAACCAGGTTGATGATATAATATGTCTGAATTTATCCTATGCCTGAACGAATTGCTCAAATTCAGTCAAACTAATTTTGAGTCCAGAATCTGAATTTACACAGCTTGGGAGCACAACTATACTGAAATCCTTCAGTGCGTTGCATAGTAGGTTCTCTACAGGAGACACAGGACAGCTGTAGGACAGCTCATTTTATTCATAATAATTTAAAAACTCGCCAACAATAATAAAATTGTTGGTGCCGTTCGTGGCAAAGAGGTTACTACTTTATTCTGAGGTTACTACTTTATTTTCATCGCCTTTTGCTGCTTGGCCTGTGTTCCTCTTCTGGTTCCTGAAATCTCTGGATTTCTCATCACTGGATCTCATCTCGTTTCATCACTGAATTTTTGGATGTATTTTTCTATGCTGGAAAAGCTCTGGTGAGTCCTTGAGGATCTCCGTCTCAAAGAGCCACCCATACCAAGGATGCCACCTTTCTGCTCCTTCTCCGCTACCGCGTGGCTAGTTCGTTGGTCGTTTGGATGAGGCAATCACATTTGTGTTTGCTGTCTTTAGCCTCACACTACCCAGCTGTCTTGTGGAAGAGATCACCTGTGCATATCTCAGTTCTTTAACTGTGCAAACTGAGTCCGGGTGATGATCTTATTCTCCTGCCTTT
>NW_009186111.1:8044-8721 GCF_000690835.1 Fulmarus glacialis
TTATTCCCTCAGCTGTTCTGCCTTTTGCTATCGAGGCCACGGCAGGCTTAACCTCAGGCACAGTACCAAAGACCTAATAAATAGGGCTTATTATTTTGGGCTTGGTGCCACGCTAACCTGGTCACAGAGCTTCCAGCTGGCGCACGTCTGGCTGGGGGCTGTGCAGTGCTGGTCTGAGCAGCACCTCAACACCTCGGGAAATACGGGGCCGTTGCGACCGATGTGCCCGCCGAGACTGCATCGTTCCCAGCAAGCGAGGCATGGCACCAGGGACTGGGAGGAGCTGCTGGTCCCAGGGCAGAGAGGGGTCTGCCGGGGGCAATGGTCATTTGCCACTGCCCCTTTCCTTGCATCTGAGAGTGAACAGCACAGGATGAAACAGTTGTGACCTCTAAAAATCAGTCTTTCAGAGCAAAACTCATCCTGCGCGGTGGCTTGCAGGAGCGTTTCTTAGCTCCTCGGTCTCAGCACATACCGTGGCAGTGTCCTGACTGCAGATCACAGCGGGCAGTGCCCAGGTGCCCATCAGTTCCCCTCGGTCCTCGCTGTCCTCGGGAAGGCAGTGCCGGTCCACAGGCTGGACCAGAGCCACAACGTGCTCTAGCAAGTCCTCGGCTAAGAGACCGGGAAACCAGGGCTGCAGGTTGAAACAGGGAGCACGTGTTGAGCATGAAGTG
>NW_009186111.1:8743-13952 GCF_000690835.1 Fulmarus glacialis
AAGAGACTGCCCCCCACTTAGCGCTGTATTAGCCATTTTGCAGATACAGGTATACAAAATTACGTGCAGTAGCTGAAGCAACGTAAGAAGCTCCAGCAGGGCATGCTGCACACCTAAATGTGCACGGAGGTCGCCCCGCGGTGTGGCAATATTTGACATATCGTTTTGGCAGATCACCATTACTAGGTTCCTTTAGGCTGCCTTCCAGCTAGGGTAACAAGATTCATTTTGTTCCTAAACTTGTAAGTTCTGAAAAGAATTACGTGCAGTAGCTGAAGCAACGTAAGAAGCTCCAGCAGGGCATGCTGCACACCTAAATGTGCACGGAGGTCGCCCCGCGGTGTGGCAATATTTGACATATCGTTTTGGCAGATCACCATTACTAGGTTCCTTTAGGCTGCCTTCCAGCTAGGGTAACAAGATTCATTTTGTTCCTAAACTTGTAAGTTCTGAAAAGATTTAGCAGATAAAGCCCAGACTACATTATAAATTATAAATTATAAATAAATTATAAAACTGACACAAACTCCCCTACCCAGTTCCTCCTGCAGACCGCACGGCAGGTCTAGGACACCCTGCTGATGTGCCTGCTGACAGGCATGCGTTGCCCGCACTAGGAAAAGGCGTCTTTGCAGACCCCTTGAAAATATTAAGGTGGGTGCTGCCACTGTAGATCAGATCCTTGTTGCTTTTCATATCGGTATAGATGATGGTGATGCTTTAGCTCCAATTCCTGCCTCTTGTAAAACTGCCATCTACAAGAGGCCAGAGGACAACTACCCTTACTGATGGACGCAGCACTGCTCATGTACACCACAAAAGAACTGTTATGCATTCAAAAAAGCAACGATGCCCTCCACGCACATGACAATGACTTCTTTACACAAATGTTGTACTTGGTTACTGTCAGCAATGCCAATTTGTATCTGCAGGATGATGCTCCAAGATGGAGAGTGAAAATATATCTCGCAAATAGTGACAGTTCCCAGTATCACAGAAACTGTGATTAGAAACAGTGAGAATAAAATAAAAGCAAACCAACCCCAACTCCTCCTCCCCCAAATAAAACCTGGCAAAAACCGTAGACACCATGAAGTTTGCAGTCGTCACAGGAAAGCACACGTGTCTTCGGTGAGACCGAGCCGCCAGCTAGCACCAACAAACAATGCTTGACCTTTCGTTGACATCGAGAGAAGAGCTCTATTAATACATGGTATTTCCTCTGTAGTAGATGACATCCTGCCTTTGCAGGAAGAGAAACTCAGTTTAACTTATTTTTCTTCTTTAGGTTACAATCCTTGCCCGGCAAGAAGAAATATAATTAATACTATGCAGCTTGGTATCGTGTTCAGCTTTAGGTATTCGGTTATTTTCCTTGTGGAACACTGCTCAGATTAGCGATCGAGCCAGGGGACTTGTCTTCAATGTCAAACGCGTGTCTCTCCTGCTTGCACTTCAGCCAGTTGAGGCTAATTCCTACTGTTTTGGAAACGATTGTCAAGTCCTGTATGTGCAGCTGAGTCACACAGAAGCAAAGAGAAGTCACTCATTAAAACTTGTGCTTTTTGGAGGGAGAGAGGATGCCTAACTTTTATTCTCATACCACAGGTAACGTTCATTATGCTTTTTGCGGGGGGATACGGTTTTGAATGTGGCAAAGCTTTTCATTTGGATACATGCTCCAAGCATATGGTACTGTTATGAACCATTGTATTTTTTAAAAAATATTACAGCCAGATATGCTTTTAAAATAAACCATCTGCTTTAAACCAGAGTTCTTTTGATCCTTGCCTGTAAACAGCCAGTCACCACTTCTGGACAGGAAACTCCGGGAACGGAAGGAGAGGTGTGAAATATCTGGGAGTCATTAGGCAGTATAGCAGAAATGTAGTTACCAGTTGCCAGGAATAGTAAGCCCTGCTTACACAAGACTTCTTTTTTTCTTTCTTTGCTTCAGCTGGGTCTCAAAGATTTCCTGCCCTGTGGATCTGCGTCCCCCAGGCCGGCGGCAGCAGCGCAGTGGGATGCTCCCAGGGTGCCATCTTCCACTACCGCCTCTCCTGCTGCAGCAGGCTCGCTCCAGCTCTCAGCACTGCCCAGCGCGGGAAGCTTCCCCTGCCCTTCCTCTCTTTTTATCCCTGTAGGAAACCTGCAACACTGCTCCATCCCCAGCTCACCTGCCCCCGAACCAAGGCATCCAGGACGTCCTCCCTGGAGCATCAAGAAACTCATTTTAGCTGTAGCTTTACATGAAGCCATACTTGAGGGTTAGAGGCAAATAACAAGAAAATTCGCTTATTAGAATGCCAGAGAAGGCGGGTTTCTTTGTCACAGAGACCCCTAGAAAGCACTATTAAAAAGAGTTTCACCAGGGTAGTAACCACCCTGAAGAAAATGTATCAGGATTTGAAGGTGCCAGTGGGAAGCTGCAGCGTGTGTCACATCCAGTGGCACCAGCGCGGGAGGAGTGGTCCAGCGGCCATACCCTCCCTCCGCTGCTGGTGCACCACGTGCCCAGGAGGTCAAGGGATGTAAAGGACGTACTGCACCGGCCATGCCGGCACGGGACAGCAAGGCGGGCAGTGCTGTGCTGGTGAAAGAGTGCTTTTGGGGGTTTTTTGTTGTGCTTCCCACCTCCCCCTCCCCCGTGAAGTGTGTAGTTTTTCACTGACTGGAAGAAACGGGTTGGACACAAAATAAGTGGGGAAGTGTGCAAGGCCGTTACTTCAGAAAGTGTGCGTTACTGATAACAGCTTGTACGTTAGGTTGGTTCTAGCATACAGGACAGCAAGGATTCCTTTTCCATTCTAGGTCTGTTTTGTGCTTAGGACTTACTTTGATGTTTTCTGAGGCAGCTCTTTTGGATGTATTACTTTCGTAATCGGAATGGCAGAAGCTCCTTCGTGATTTATAACTTGGCTATAAATATTAAGCTGGGGTTCAATTTCAGACTGCAGAAGGATGATAGTTTGTTAAAGAAGTTCAGTAAAATAGTCTTCCAGGGACTTTTGCTAGCTGGAATGCGCATCTGAACAAGCATCAGGATTTGATCACAGTCAGGTGCAAGACCAACGTTCAGAAAAGTTCACAGTGTCTGAAAGCATTTGCAGTGGGTCTTGAAGCCCAGCAGCCTCTCATCTTAATCTAATATATATCTCAAATGATAGCCTTCTTTCACAACTGTTAGAAGTTTAGACTAATATTGTATCTGGAATCAGGGGATCAATTTTTAAAAATATTAAAAACTGTAACCATGTATGAAGTTGTGTAACACTTCCCTGAAAGAACTTTCTTATTTTCCCTCTTCCAACATTGCCAAACTTCAACTACTTGGTCAGAAATATTCCGTATCAAAATACTGCCTGAATCCGTACTTATTTATATTTCTGCCAAAACTTGCAGATGGTTTTGAAAAACGAAATAGGAGAGAAGCTACATTTGGGAAGAATTAGGGCAAAAACATCTCCATAAGCCAGGAAGAAATCAACTGAAATTTCGCACAAAACTGAGTCTCAACCAAAGAGGTAACCAGGAGGATGATGAGAATAACTGGTTGGTGTATTCCATATGAAATTCATGGTGGTACTATTGAGTTAATTCTAGGCGGATGGACACACACGCATAGAAGTGCTTTTTAAAATAAAGCAGTAAGTTCTCTCTTTGAATTTGAAATACACTGTCTTCAAGGTATTTTTAGGTGAAAAGATGGGAAAAGCAAGTGAATGAAAACCAAATGTACACATTTTTTTAACAACCTTGCCGTACGCAGTCACACTAGAATTATGCACCTAAAATTTTACCATCTGAACAGACACATGCAAACTTTGTTACTGTAAGAAAACCCTTTAGGAATCAGTTTATAGCCATATACATAAGATGGCAGTGCTTATTATAACTACAAGTTGCTTTATTTGAAGAATAAGCATATGCAGCAAGCTCTGCAAATGCTAAAAAAATCCCCAAACCAAATGCTACAATGAATTTTAGTTAGTATCTCGTGTTAGTATGATGGCAATAGCACATACGCCTCTGGGCACTACTTCAGCAAACTAAATTGGCTAAGAACAGGGCCCCGATGTAGTTGTTCGAGTGCAAGCAAGTGGTTACATGCATGCCAGAAACAGCTTCTCTCAGGTAAGATTCAGCTTTCATTAATGGTCTTGTTTGTCTCCAGACGGCACTGAGGAGTTTTGCTGGTCTGGCCAATGATTTGCAAAAAGACCGGCCGATTTTCCTATCATCAGTGCTACTCTCTATTTGAATACACTGGGTATCTTGTATGCAGATAGTGAACCGCACAGAGTGTAAAGTCTATTTAAACACTGACTTCTCTGTAGCCCGTTGTATTTTGCCTAAAAACGTTCGAAGGAGAGTATAATTTCCATGAAAATCAGACAACCAGTATTTTTAACCCATTTTTGGAGTTCAAGGCTGATACAACCTTCCTACACAGAATATACAGCCTTATACAGAATACACAACCTTCGTACACAGAGGGACCTGGACAAGCTCGAGAAGTGGGCCCGTGTGAACCTCATGAGGTTCAACAAGGCCAAGTGCAGGGTCCTGCACCTGGGTCGGGGCAACCCCCGGTATCAGTACAGGCTGGGGGATGAAGGGGTTGAGAGCAGCCCTGCCGAGAAGGACTCGGGGGTACTGGTGGGTGAAAAGCTGGACGTGAGCCAGCAATGTGTGCTCACAGCCCAGGCGGCCAACCGTGTCCTGGGCTGCATCAAAAGCAGCGTGGCCAGCAGGTCGAGGGAGGTGATTCCGCCCCTCTGCTCTGTTCTGGTGAGACCCCACCTGCAGTACTGCGTCCAGCTCTGGAGCCCTCAGCACAGGAAAGACATGGACCTCTTGGAGCGGGTCCAGAGGAGGGCCATGAAAATGATCAGGGGGATGCAACACCTCTCCTGTGAAGAAAGGCTGAGTTGGGGTGGTAAAGAGAAGGCTCCGGGGAGACCTTACAGCAGCCTATCAGTACTTAAAGGGGACTTATAAGAGAGATGGGGACAAACTTTTTAGCAGGGCCTGCTGCAACAGGACAAGAGGGAATGGTTTTAAACGAAAAGAGGGTAGATTTAGACTAGATATAAGGAAGAAATTTTTTACAATGAGGGTGATGAAACACTGGCACAGGTTGCCCGGAGAGGTGGTAGATGCCCCATCCCTGGAAACATTCAAGGTCAGGTTGGACGGGGCTCTGAGC
>NW_009186111.1:13991-49981 GCF_000690835.1 Fulmarus glacialis
TGGACTAGATGACCCTTAAAGGTCCCTTCCAACCCAAACTATTCTATGATTCTATGATTCTATAACATCCAGTGTGTGTTTCTGTAGTTCTGTCAACTTATTGGGCTGTTCACATTTGCTTCCATATACTGACAAAATCAAGAAATTCCACAGTTGCACTGAGAAAGACTATGGAGAAACATGATTTGAAAACTATTAAAGACCTGCTCAAATTGCCAATAAAATAATAATGTCTAAACAAAATATTCAGATACAATGTAGTATGTTTCTTTATTTTTTTTAAATCCAATTTGTAAAGGTCCCTTTTTAAACAAAACAAGAACAAAAAAATAACACAATTCAGAGGGCTTATCTCATTTACCATATTCTTCCCCACTCTTTACTTATCATAACACAAAGCAGCAACTTATATTATTAGTGCTCATATAGTGCACTTATATGAATTTTGATTTGTGTATTAAGCTTTAAATACAATGTATTTTCCGTGAGCATAGCCCAAAGAGTACACAACATTACATTTTCAAAGCGTATGTTAAAAAAAAGGACAATAAATGTATATCCAAGACAGTCAAACTCAAATATTTTGACTTGGCAAACTCTATAACAAGTAACAGCAATTTTAAACTGCGTACAAAGCACAACAGTGCCAACATGCCTCCGGTCTGTGAGCTATGGTAAAATATCAAGCGTACATATAAAGGAGAGAAGCCAAAGAAAACTGCCACAAAGTCAGAGCTAACCTGAGGCACACCCACCTGCGACCAAACAAAGGCAGCCCACTTTCCCAGTCTAAAATGCAAAGAGCCCAACAACAACGAAAAGCACTTCTACGCTACAGAAAGTGAAACGGTAACTTCTTCCAATTTTGTCTCTGCGTTTTTAAACAACTTGTTCAAAAAATTTGAAGATGAACATCTAATTATACCAAACAAATGTACAAACTATAAAGTCAGAGAAGCTCCAGAAGATTGCCACTTTCAACCTTGCATAGTGATAGCTGGCATTGATATTGCTACCATAGCTTCAGCAGAAGATATGGGAAAGAAAAATCTTTACTTCTAAGTGATGCACATACGTAACATTTTCTTCACAAAATTCAGTTAAACATTGTTTTAATAAAAGGGAAAACAGCTCTAAAAAGGGAAAGGTAGTGTTCACAAGCTTAGAAATAAAAAAATACAAAACCAGAACATTCCATAATAAAAAACCGAAAATAATAAACATTCCATCATAACAGCACCTATTTTATCACTAAATAAGCCCCATACATGCAACAAACTACAACTATTGTATAAGGCTGTCAAATTAAAGGTTTACTTTTCATATAAACAAAGTGTAAAAATAGCAGTAAGTTGCAATCTTCAAATTTAATGCTATGTGAGGATTTTGTCCCCCCCGGTTTCATTTGGTAGCAATTTCAATATGCGTTTGATACAAAGGTCATTCATCTAGGAACCGTGATACAAATACATTGTGCCTAGGACAGTATTGTCGTATCTCTGTTCAACCTTGACAGAATTGGAATGCTCAACAACACTACTAAGTTCGGGGATGCTTTCAGCAGTATCCCCAAACCCATGATAGTGTCCATAGTGCAAAGTATCTCCAGGGTCTTCCACCCACGAGGGCCGGTTAGAAACACAGCTACTCGGGCTTCCGTTCAGATGTAGAGATCCACACATATCAGTGGAATTATTCATGGCTTTTTCTGGTTCCTCGGTGCCGTTACTGGTATGAATTCGATGCCTGCTGGGAGAAGTTATTCCAGGAATTATTCCGTTAGGTGTTAATGTTAAACACTCCTCACGCCTGGCATCCATCCCACTGAGCTGTTGTGCGGCGGTGAAATCCAAATGTCCATTGATGGCACATCCATTTGTCAGTGCATTCAATATGGAGCTACTGCTATTCATATCTGCATTAAGAAATACACCTGTCACCAACAATTAAGAATAAATCAAAATACATCAAAATGTCTCCACTATACTCCGCTTATTTAAAAAAATGTTTCCATACACAGCTTTGAAAATAAATCTACCCTTTCTTTATTTATAACAATACAGGTAGTTCAAAGTAATGAGAGCTGACCAGTAAGCTTGTAGCACGGATTCTTATGTTGAAAATGCAACTATCTACCTACATTCAACGTGTAAATGTGCCTGTATTAATCTTTGCAAAGACAATGTGAATTTCTCGGAATTTTTTTCATTTAACTGTATGAAGTAAGTGTAGCAGACAACATTCTGGGCAGTGTTCTGAAAGGTGGAATAAAAGGCATCTTTCCACCTTAACTGTAATGCCCTCTTGGGATGAAAGATTATGTACACACAAGAACTGAGTATCTGTGAGAGGCTGAAGGGTTGTTTTTTTTATTTTTCAGCTGTAATTTATCCATGGCGCTTTTTTTTCCTTTTAGTGGTAACTCTCACAGTACAGCATACACTGAAATAGGTCAAATAAAGAAATGTTATGTTGGGGTGCTAATATAAAATGTCTCAAAGTTCCTTTATTCAGAAAGTACTTCCATTTATCTAGCAGCTTGCTAGATAACATACTAGGCAGGTTTGTGTTTAATGGTAAGTTTATAGTAACATCTGTACAATCCACATGCAAAATGCCATACAATAGCAATAGCAGAGTGCACAGAAGACTAAAAATGTTTAGTAGTAGGAAACAACATTCTAAAAATGTGCACACAAAAACCACTGACAACTGTTTTAAAGCAATTTCTCCTTTGAATTTAGTAATTAGTACAATAGGTTTTATTTCCATAAACAGATTTCATCAGTATGTCTGAAACATATGTTTTTGCAGTGGTACTCAAAAGTACTAGCACTAAAAATGGGTGATATATTCTGCCTTAAAAATGCCTACCGGTGAAGGACATCTAAAATTTACACCTATACTGGTAAAGATGAGCAAGGGAAACGTAGAAACTACAGACCTATATGGAGACATTTAAAGATTTTACATTCCGTTATTATCCTTGGATACATGCACATATGTTTATGTATACAGGAATGCATAAACCAATGTGCAAAATAGGATCGCATTTACTGCGTATTTCCAATTCAAGCCAGGAAGTCTGCTGGTAACTTCCCACATTTGTAAAACACTGGGTTTCTGTTTAAGTGACACATAATGAGTACCACTGTTTGACAAGGAAGAATCTGAACTTTTGGTTCTCTATTAGTCCTTTGCATGGATATTATTTGAAATATGGATTACGATACTGATACTTCACATACAGCAATACATAATGCCAAGAAATGTGTTCGATTTGTAACTCACTGGATGTACTAACTGGAGTTTCCTGTTTAGTCCCCACATGAGTTAAAATAACCACATCAGCTGAACTTACTAACCACAAATTCTTATTGAAAGTGGAAAAAAAACCCCAAACCCGTAAGACATCAAAGCTAATATTTCAGTGATGAAAACGCACAGAAGGAATTTCATATAGTGTTTATTAACTGGAAAGTGCAAAATTTTAACTGTTTAAAAATAAATCCTTATAGGCTGGCTTTGCCAAATCAAATTTAGTAAAAATGGCACTACTGTTAGTTAGTATGCAAAAGTAGGTAATGAATAGTTCTAGTGATAATTATAGAATGTTATTATTTGTTAAAAATTAGCACCTATAGTAATACAGTATATTTATGAAAGACAATAATTTTTCCATAAATAAGAACACTTAGTAATTATCACTGGAATATATCAGTCTACTTTTAAAGTACTGATTTTATATATACGTATATATTTATTCCTAATATATTAAAATATCTATTAATTATCACTCCCTTTGGTGAATCTGATCTGTGGTACAAGGCATAAACATACTTATCACAGAACAAATTAAAGTAAGAAATCAATTTCTGAATATAATAATGCACTACCATAGTAACTCCATGCCTTTACCTACAAAGTGCATGGAAAAAGCTGACCCAAGACAGTTTGAATCGAAACTCTATACACATCCTGGGCTTACCAAAAGCATCTTGATTAAGCAGCCCTTAAAAAACTTAAGAGCATTAATATTCACTAATATTAGTAACATTTTGATTGTTTCATGAAGATCGGTACAAACCACAAAAAAACTGTTTTCCAAGGTACGTTCGTTCCAAATACTAGTTTAAGACCTGTGATGTTCAGTCTTTTATTTACATAAAAAAACCCACAGCAGGATCCTGCGCTTATATCATTGCGCTGAACAAATTCTGAACACGTGGTATATGTCTAGACTATTCTTTATAGTATTTGTTGAACTATTTTGAATATAGTCTAGTTGTAACATACGTTATTTTCAAAGCACTAGGATATGTTTCCCTATCAAGTCTTCTTATTAGCAATTAAATCAATTTAATGGAAATGAAACAAATAATTTAAATTATTTCTGGATTTCCTTTAACCTGAAATTATAGCAACTAAAAGCAAGGCACAACGTAATACAAGCCTCAGGTTAAAAGTGAAACAGCCATTGTGGATTTCTGTTTATCTGAAATAATAATAAACTACTAATAAACCTCTTTCACCATTACAATATATTGCATGGAACAGCTAATTTTAGATACCTACTAAACCCCCAATGTAATGGATGTTACAGCAATACAATCGTTCTCAAGACTCTAGACAACAATGTGCAAAAATAAAGGACTAAGTTTTATACTTAAATTAAAAATAAAATGCATATTGATTCTTGCAACGACAAGGAGTTTGCATTGCAGAAACAGTGTATATTTCAATTTCTTTTGGTCCAACAGAAGTACTCTCCTGTTGTTTGGTGTCTTCAACCATTTGCATGTTGTTGTAGTTAACAGGAAACTGTCCACTCCCACCTGATACAACAGCAAACTCTCTATCAATGTGCATATTGTCAGCATCGTCCTCAACTCCTCCATTCATCATTGGTATCAAGCCATCAAAGCTGTAAGCTGATAAAAAAAGAGTCACATTTAGTCACTGGTGCACGCTGGAAAACTCACCCAACAAACAGATGAGTACTTTATTAAAACAAAAGCTTTTTACAAAGAAATGTAATTTTTTCACATCTGAAAGCTACTGACATGTTTGAGATTCCAAATGCAGAATAAGTAAATGCTAAGTACTTGCACGTTCATTTTAACTCCTCAAAATGGAGAATTACCATTTGTACCTATCAGACTTTGTACCTACACATCAAACAACTATTAGTCTGAGGTACTAACAGATTGAATAAAGAGCAATTTAAATTACTCATATTTAGGCTTTATAGCTTGCGTGCCCAATAGATAAAAAGCAGTCTCTATCTCAAATGTTTTCTGTCAGCCTGGACTGCTCCCTCTTTCACTACCAAGTGCCAGTTCCCAGTAACCCACCCCCTATTCATACCAGACTGCTCCAGGGATCCCTTCAAGAGCTGAACAAACTGATCTCTCTTCTGAGAAACACCGGCCAGCTGTTAGACTGCTGTGGGAAATGCTTTAATAAGCAAGATGGGCTTGACTTCACTATCTCTTATACCTACCACCCAAGGTACTATCCCAGCACACCCTGCACTGCTCTCACACTGACATTAACATCTTTCTATATACACTGCACATACTCTTTAACATCATGTTGTAAAGGACTATTTTAGTAGACTGCAAGTCAGCTCTCATTACCTTGGGCACAACAGAAACTTTTGTGAACTACTCGTTTTTAAAGAACCTTAAGCAATAGCTGAAGTGTTTCAGGGCCAAATAGATCACACAGGGCTTAAAGGAGACCAGGGCCCTTGGATCAGTGGGCTTCAAATTACTCTAAACCAGGAAAGGCAAGGCATTTTTTCTAGTTACCTAGAGGAATACAGAAGTGCAGTTTCATGCTGGCCAATTCAAGGGTACACCTGGCAATGCCTCCATCCCCACCTCTCACAGAACACCTAAAAGCAGCCGTGCTGAGGCTTGTCATACTGACATGGTCAGTCACCGGTTGTGCACAGCAAGTCAGTACTGCGTGTCGCATGTACAGCACAGTGCAAAAGCCAACCTGCCAAGGGCCATGAACCAGAGGGGCTAGCATTAGCACTGCTGGGAACGCACCCGTGTGACCAGTTGGCCTGGTGTGCATCATCGTCATACTTGAGCCTGCGCACCACCCTCCAACCACCCCAGCAAGCAGGGTGAAATTTCTGGAATGATTTCAGAAAAATGGACATAAAATCCAGCTAACGTTTCAAAGTCAAAAGGAAAAACTATTTGGTGTACATTCTGAAAGTGGCCACTGATTTACTTTTGTTAAGTTCAGCTTCAGCCTTTAGAATTCATTTTTGTATTACATTTGAAGAGAGTAATTAGTTTGTATCACAGTATATCATGCATCAGTCTTGCCTAATTTTGAGGTGGAAGGTTTTTTTAATACTATGCACCCGATAGCAGACATATGCATGTGCATATAAACAAAATTACATGTGAGTAACCCCCACCCGCTGCCCAGTTTAGCTATTCCAGGACGAAGGGCAAAGCACAGCTTAAGTATTTCTCTTCTTCCAACTCTACTGCTTGCAGGTTCTTGTAAGGGGCATATACTGTGCCTGGTCAAAAGAAGTAGGTTTTTTCAAAGCAGTGATTGTTCTAATTTGGGGTATGCCCATCAAAACGTGACTCTTCCCTGCAAATACAGGTTGCTTGCACTCCCTCTGAACATCTGGAATCTCCTGTGCAAATAGTCTTTAAAGGACAACAGACCAGTGTGGTTTTGGTAAGGGCAAAATTACCACAAAATTGGGCTTGTTTTGTAAAAAGGCTAGCTAAGCACAAAGATGTACTGATGACTTCTCATTACTCAGCTCTGTTGTTTACAAAGCGCCTCAAGAACAGTGATTCATTCTCACTCCAACAGACTTTTTACATTGATTCGACAGATATTACTGATGCTGATGTCTCTGAGGGTAGACACGTCAGATTAGAAATTTCAGCTTCCATAGCTGGGATGTATCTCTTAATTACTGTAAAAACCTTCAAGCAAACGCAGCAAAGCTTTTGGCTTTGTTTGCAAAGGTCTTAAAAAGTCATACAGGTAAAAACTTTAAAAATTACCTACTCTGCTTCTCTAACATCTCTGTAATTGCTTAGGAGATCTCGTTCACTTAAACATATTGTGTATTTGTTTGCTCGATCTAACTTATCCACTGGACCAACTGTTTATGCTGAAAGGTAATGCAGATACTCCTATTTCATGACAACATACAGAATAAAAATAGCTAGCCCAGTGCCACTCCCACAGATCGTGGTGAAATGTTACCTATTGACTAGATTGGAGCCATCTTCTGAAACTAGAAGAGATTGCTATGAATCTCTCATGAAAAGCTTATGAACATTCAGAAGGAATAGCTCTTCAAAACAAAAGACAGGCATCTTTGACTTCAAGCAGTGCTTCCCTGTAACAGAACATGAATGCACTTAAGACATCTTTCCGCAGCTGTTACGGGCATCTGTATACTGCGTAAGTTTTCTCATTCTATGTAGCTACTTACGGGCTTTATTCCTGAAAAGCAGTCTTGCATTTAATTGCAAAGGCACTCCATCATGAAATTATTTATAGTTTAGACCAACTACATGAAGTAACATATCCTGTTTATGATTGGCTATGGAGTACCACGTTAAGGCCCCTGATCCTGGTATAACTGGAATGGTGGCTGGATAGCGAGTACCACAGCAAATACTACAGAGTGTCAATATTGGTGTAATTTATGTTGTCTATATCATATTCAGAAACATTGTTTTGGTCTCAATTTCCCTCTTGTCATCTGGACTTAAGCACTGTTGGAGCCCATTTTATTTGGCTCGCTGAAAGTCACATCTGTTAGAACAATATAAACTTTAAGTGAGGAAAGCGTCTTCAAGGAAGACCTACAACGTCCTTTTCCTGATGCTAGACACAGGAAAAAGAAACGAGGTTTGAGTGCAGAATGCTGCATTCTTTTTAATAAGAATTTAATGGGATGACCAACAGAAAGGAAGCAGAAGATATTCTCTATCACATTATTCAAGGTGTTTATAAAACATAAAAAAGATTTCTTCATATAGCCACCAAAAAATATCTTTGAGGTTGTACTACTGCATCATTGCTGGCACAGAAGCAGCAGTATCCTCAATGCACAAGGCTGAAGAGGAATCCTTAAGGTTCATTTTAGTCTTACATCCTCCTGTAAGATATCAGTTCCCCTTGGAACGTGATCCTGGAAACTTAAGGTATGTTAACTTAATGTCACAGACATAATCCCTCTCGATTTGAGAAACCATTTTGCATTAAATTTCTTTCATCCATCTTATCTAGCAAAGAGTTTTTGAATTGTGAATGAATCCTGAAGTGGAAATTCACCATCACAACATCCAGGCATCTTTGTGAATTAACACAACATTATTTGACTCTCCTGAAGGAGAAGAAATTGAGGAAGGACTAGAAGCTAATTTCAGCTCCTACTCTTCCACATATTATTCTTGGCATCATGTAACTTTAGCACTCTCTGGAAACAGGAATTTCTGAACACACCAGGTTGATGACAGGGAGAATCGGGATCTTGTGGCATGGAGTAATTGTATCCATCTGCTTCCTGTATTAATATGTAATTTAGGTATGTATGTGAGTTTGTCAATAATACTCAACATCCACTCTGAAAGGCTTTGAAATGTTTATTTTCCTTTCTCAGCAACAGTATCACCGCATCCCTTTTACCTCTGGGGTCTCACCTTCCGTTCTAGCCTTCTTTACTCCAGCAGACTCCGTATCTTCAAAGGATCTCTTTCGACTTGTCCCACCACTGAATGGATTGGGACCTGCATTCTGATGAACCCCATTTAAGGTGCCATTGCTATAGAAACGATTCAGATGACAGTTCTGGAGGTTCAAGAGAAACTGGGCACATTCTTGGAAGCCCTGGGTATGTGCAAGGTCTGCTGCTGTCAGGCCACTGGCATTTCTCAAGCTGTACAATACAAAGAAACTGAATTACACTCATTCATCAAGCTAGCTTGCTGCTGCTGCTGCCCTTACTGACTATCTATCTGTTGGTGATGAGAGAAAACATACACTTAGCAAATTTCCATTAAGAAATTAGTTATCAATCTTAGTTTTATAACTAGCTTAACTTTTCGCACATATATCTGGCTTCTAAGCAAAAAAAAAGGGAGACAATACACTTTTAAATAAAATCAATATACTATGTGCCTTAAAAAAAACATCTTCCTATTTAAACTTCTCAAAATGCTTTAGTCGAAAATAGTCTGAAGTATCTGATCTTTACATAAAACTTCAGACTAATGTAAGCCTTGAATTTTACCATCTTCTGCAGTTTATTCTGCAATCTATTGCTTTAACTTGAGCAAAAGATCAAATACTCAAAACAAACTTAACATGACTTGGCAATTGTCCATGGCATTCTGGTTTCTAAGGTAACAACAACATCACTATTCTTCCTAACAATAAAATATATACATATATAGAAAAAGATAGACAGATAAAGATGCTATACTTAGTTATGCTTTGCTTATACTTTTTTTTTTCTGGTTTGTTTCTCATTTCAAAGTGTGTGACATCATAAGTGCTGGGACTTGCTTTGTTATTTGAACCAAGACTTTTCCATGCACGAGAGAACGGCACTGGATTTTGAATATTCTAATGCATCAAGATTATAAATGAAATCAGGTAGGACATATAGTGATGCAGAGGTTTAATTTGAAAGAGTGCTGTATCACACTTTCATGTGCATTTACACAAACATACAGTATGTCTGTGCTTAGAAATATAGGATAATTTCATAAATAAGTGCCTAGAAGTGGAGACAGGAGGGCTAGAAATGACAAAACTAGATCGTGAAGCGGAAGATGCCAATAAATCTTTCCTAATTTTTTTCCGCCTTTCCAGACAGATCTAACTAGTAAGAAAATTGAATTTTTGTTTCTTGGCTTCAGTAGTTTAGACAAGTCCATTACTTAAAAATCCAGAAACAGACCAGCCAACAGAATAAGAATCCAGAAGATTAATAGACCCGATTCTGTTGAAACTCATATGACGTGAAAAACAACTCAGCTGTTGTTGAGCTCATACAAAGAAAATAAAGAACAAAGACCAGCTTTGCTTCCTAGATCATTGCAACTTATTTGCTATAAAAATGAGGCTAAAAAAATCTTTAGAAACTGACTATTACAGAAAGACTAATT
Source organism: Fulmarus glacialis (assembly GCF_000690835.1). Lineage (NCBI taxonomy): Eukaryota > Metazoa > Chordata > Aves > Procellariiformes > Procellariidae > Fulmarus > Fulmarus glacialis. The sequence goes on from NW_009186111.1 coordinate 24,170, forward strand.
CCATAAATGGATACAGCTGGATTACTTAAAATTTGGAAGAGTAAGTCAAATACTGCAGAATCAGAAAAACCATTAGGCTAGATCAGGGTAATTTCAATCCATACGACAATATTCTAAGTCAACATTTACTTGGACTACTAGTGAAAATCCAGGGAACAGCAGCCAAGAGTGGTCTAGAAAGTAAGACTTTAGAAGACTGAAAAACCTAGTTAGTCAAAAGAAATGAAACCTCAAGGTAGAGGTATTAGTTTTGAATACCTAAGAGATAGCTGCAAAGAGAATAATCCATTCTGTGCATCCAGTGCAGGCAGTGTATGAATGAGATTAACATGAACAAAGGATATTTGAAGTTAAACATTAGGAGAAAGTTTCAGAGTATAAAGGTTGCTGAATCTCCAGAGGGTTCTCTTCCCCACCTCATTTTAAGAGCAGATTATGATTTCAGAAATTCTGCAAAATACAGTCAATCCTTTCCGATGCTGAACTAGATGGCCTGTTGCGGTTCCTGCTAACCAACATTCAACGCTGTTTTGGTAGTTCTCATTTACTTGTGTAGCTGCATACGGACGTAACACAATGCAGCTGCAATTTAAGAAACAGAAACTTCAACATATGCGTTTTGGACAAAAAGAATAGCTCAGTTCTCTGAAATCCGTTTTAAATTTGCGAGCTCCAAAAGGACAGTAAAGGAAATCTAAACAAGAGCAAATTAAAGTTACGCCAAGATAAAAATGACCAAAACAGTACGGTGTTGACTGACCACCTCATTTAATAGAACTTCAAGGAGTAAGTAATTCTATTACTCAGCAAACATTATTGAACAATATCTCTGTTTTGAAAAATGGACTGTAAGACAGACTACAGTTAAGTCACCATTTCCCAAAGGAATGATGTACTAACTAAGATGCAAGTGTGCAAGGCTACATGACCAAACTCCGGGAAAGAAGTTACATCTCCCAGAAACAAAATAAATGAACTTTAAGTTAGTGTTTGTCAGATTTTAAAATGTAATGACCTTAGATATTTTCAGATCTGTCCCCTTCCCACCTCTTCCTGAACAGCCTACTCTTAACAGGTAGACAAAGATGTACTTGTTCTGCAGGAGTATTCTGAAAGTCCTGCATAGGTTTTCAAGGGACTCAAGCACATTGGATATAACATTCTTGCTTCTGAGAGTTTAGAAATGTCTCTCTTAAAAATCTGAGTCTGAATTTAGCCTATCAATTTCAAGAGAACTTCCTGTGTTCAGAAGTTAGTAATGAAAAAAAGAGAGGAAAAAAACACTAAGTCAAATAAAAGGAGATTACAGGATCTAGATGACTCTAGAAACTGGCTGGCCAAGTGCTACGAAAGAGAACACAACTGTTAAGTTCTCTCTGCTCCGTCTCAGTGGGAACACTAATTTTCTTTCACTGATTTTTCTAGCCTTCTCTAGGAGGAAAATCTGTCAGTGGGAACATGAAAGGCAGCAAGAACTAGCTGTGCTATACCAGCTCATCATAACAAAATGCAAGTAATCCAAGAAAAAATAGCTAACACAATTAGCTACATGCACAAAGTAGGAAAGAAAATCCTATTAACAGGTATCACAGAGTTTTACCAGATTGGAATAGTTTTATGGATTTCCAAAACATGTAGAAATACTACCATCACTGTAGGATTCTGAGTGCATAACAGAAAAACACAGTCTTATACAGTCCTTTTAGAAACCCTGAAGTGGAGTACTTGAATGAATTAAAAAGCTAGGACATCTACTAGGCCATTCTTTAAAAGCGCCCATCTGGACTTGGAGTGGTACTACCCTGTTACAGCAGTAGTTATAAGGAACTGGGAACACATCTATTACTAAATCCGCAGTGTATGGTCTACCTCAAATGCTGCCAATGTCTGAAAATGAAGCAGCTACCTCAGCTTAGTCCATGAGCTAAGAATATAAAAGCCATTACTGTAAACAGACTCCATTATAGGAATGAAAATAGAAATGGTTCACTGCCCCAACTACACATAAGACTAAGAGGAGTTCAATCTCTTATATGTAATCCCTATGTCAGTCCTTGGTTATGAACTGCAATTATATGTAAACTGACTATCGAGTGAAAAGAAGGAGGAGTAGTAACTGAAGATTCATTTGGCTATTAAGTAGACTATATATGACACGGACTGCATGGTTAAAAAAAAATAGATCAACAAGCAGGAAACTCAAAGAGGTAATCACTGTATTTAAGTAAATTTTCAACTACTTCAGTTATTAGAGATGCCCCTTGAAAGGTATTTCTCTTTATTTCTCAGAGCTGCCTACATAAAGAAAAAGGATTTGACTGGTAAAGGTTATTATAACTGAAAGTAACTTCAAGACCCAGGCTGTGAAAGAAAAGCAGTGAAAAAAAATGTAAACCGTTGGACAACATGGACAGAAATATCTAAAATTTCACGTCTCTTGAAAAAATCTTCTTTTTCACCCATCCTCCATTTTTTTTTGTAAGTTAAAAATCCCTTCAGTACTAGTTCGGATCTTTTACCCTAACCACCTTGAAATAGTGGAAGCTGCAAAGCTCAGAACACAGTTTGATATTAAATCTTCAGGCAAGCTGTCCTTTTGTTACTGCTAATCATACAGCAAATATGACAGCTCTATTTCTGTAACTGCATTACTCAGAATTTAAAAACGAGTAAGGAAATTTCCTGCAGTTTTTGTGGGTGGTGGTGGTTGTTTTGTTTTTTTTTTTTGTTTGGGATTTTGGGTTTTTTTTCCCCAACAAAGATGCCGAACTTGAAGACAAGCTTATGTTTCTTTCCAGGGTTTTCCTCTAAGCTAGAAACTAGCTGAAACAAGACCAGGCAAATAACAGGCTACATAGACTGGTATTTTTCAAAGATGATCTTATGAAGGAAGAAGCTACCAGCAAGGAAGACGGGAAGGATGGAAGAAAGTTGTATTAAAGAAAAGAAAACCAGGTTAAGTCTTGAGAAGTTACATGCATTTTATGATTAGTCAGTCTTTTAATAAATAGTATTCATTGACTTGGTGCAGTATTTTCTAAAGGTTGGCCTAGTTACTGTCAAAACAGACAGCTGTGCTCCAAAAATTTAATTCCCTCTCCCTCCAGTAAAAAAAAAAAGTCAAAAACCGAAGACGTCTCTGAAGAAGGTCAGTCCAGCTACAGGAACAGGTGGAAAAACTGAAGGAAACTGAAAACTAAAGCTCTGAAAATATAATTTCCTTTTTGGCACCTACTCCAAACAGGAACACACATGAAGGCTTGAACTGACAAATGTGAGAAAAATTCCTTACTTAACCTTGCCCAGGACTAAATGCAGTTCTGGTAAGTGGTCAGAAAGTCAATTCACTCTATGCTTAGAGAACATATACCTTGCACTATTTCCAAAGCAATTCAAGTATTTGAAAAATGAATGAGTCCTGATAAGATTCTTTCACTTAGCAGTGGTTTTTTGCTTACAAAGGTAATCGGAAAGATACATTTTCATATTATAAAGTTATTCTAAATAGAAAAAAAATCCATGAAAAAAGTTGAGGACTGGATATGGATGAGTAGAAGTAGGTGACCTTGAAGTTCCCTGACAGATGACATTTAACACTTGAATTGTTCTGTAGTGACAGATGTTTTATAAATAAACTCAAAACGTGCACTATTCTATTAAGAGTTAAAGCTCTGACTGTTGTATATACATTTATTCGTACACCTTCTACAGTGCTTAAAACAACACTCTTATAACACATTTTTCTTCTTCCATCAAGTGATGTCCACAGGCAGTCTTCAAAACTGACTAATCTTGGCACGAAGAGGACTTTTTTTTTTTAAAAATCTGTTTTTCTCCCTTCAGTTGACATCACCAGTACTCCCATTTTAAAGGCCCAGTTCATCTCAGAGTCCTGGTATCAAATTAAAGCAGCTATAAAGGGGACACTGATGAAGCATATGTTGATATTTCCTTCTTCTGAAATGCTTTCAAAAATGCTGGCTGTGAGTGTAATTAAATTGTTGTTCAAAACCCAAAAAGATAAATATGTTATCTGACCAAACAGCATTGGGGTACAGAAACATCCAGTTAACTTTCAGTTTAGCTTTAGTTTAGGAGGTTGTTTTTATTATTTCAATCTAACCACAATTTGATGTTTTGAGAAGTTCACTAAAGGAAGGAAAAAATCTGAGGCAAAAAAAAATATGCAAGACACTTCCAGTATGATTAAGTTATAGAAAGTAAAAAAAACCAAAACAAATAAAACAAAACTTAGAATTGTTTAAATATAACTACCTTTGTGTAAGAAAGATTTACCTCAAGATAACTTAGAAAATTTACTCTTAGAAGAATCTGTAGAAAGAAAAGATAAAGACTTGTGCTTCTCGAATTATAAATTATACTGAATTTAGTTAGAAAGAACTTGATTCGAAGTTGTTTCAATTGTTCATATTTTTTATACTTATTGGAGGAAAAAAGCAAGTACATTTCTATGTGTCTTTAATATACAAATACATTTGAAATAGACTATCTTCCACTTATAATGTCACATACCTTGAAAAACGAAACAAATGTTTGCTACAAAAAGTCAACAGTAAATCTTTTTGGAAAAAAAAAAACCAAACCATTCATATATGTAAAAAAAAATCCCCTAAATGTTTAATTTTAAATAGTGATTACATCACCTACAGCTTACTGTGTTTTTGTTAATGCCATGCGACAATCTAAGAAAATAAACCACAGTTTTCGTATATCAATGTAATATCTGTTAAAAAATACTGATCTCAACTTATCTATTGTTAGTTTACAAATAAAAATGTAGATAAATGTAAATTAGGGTAAGCAAAGCATGCAAATCTATAGATTCTATATCTGAATTCCTAGATTAGCATTAAAACCAATCACCGCAACAAATACCTCAACAGTATGCCTTGTGTGCAGAAAGGAAGCGATACTGAACATTCAATGCCACAACTGTAAGGTTTTCGGAGAAGCACCTGTGGCAGTTTCAGCAGTTTCTATATGGAATGCTCCCCCTTTCTAGGATTACTTGAAAAAATCAAGTCAATTCGAATTACGTAGCTGTAAAACATTGACATGTGTAGTTTTTACAGTTTCAGAATCTTCTGTTTGATTTAAACGGGCAATGGTGCATAAACAGGAAACTTATATCATAAGGGATCACATATTTGCAGGCAACATTAAGATTAAAAGTTACATTCACATACATAAAGTGCTGTAGCACATTATTCAATATGTAAGCCATTATCATGTGACCACCTTAACAACAAGATACTAAGCCTTTTATGCCTTTAAAGCATTATTACTTTCATCCTGAAACCAATTTGTCAGTTCTTCACTGAAATTTATACAGAATGGTTTAAAATTACCGGTCAACTCATGGCTTCAATTACTTTAAATTTAGTAGGCTGTATCTCAAAAGAATTAGTAACTATTCCTATACAAAAATTAGCAGATACAAGGATTAAAATAAAACAAAAGAAGAAAGAGAAAAAAAAGATCAGAACACTAAAACGCCCACAGTGAGAAAAAAACGTTTCCTATATAAACATCAGTATACTAGTCTAAAATTTCTAAAGCAAAGTGATTTTAAAATACTAAACTTTAAGTGTTTTAACCCTTTGGTGTCCAAATACAAAAGTTGTGAAATAGTTTCAAACGCTTTTTTCCAGATACCGAGAGAAAAATATTCTTAATAAACAAATGTGTGTCACTGCTGGGGACAGCTATAAAAATTCATGCTAGAATTACATATTGGGCATCTACAAAAGCACAAGTTGGTGCCAAGTTTTTATTTCACAACAAAACATGTGGCAGCTGAAATTATTTTAGACTTTTAAAAACAATGGTGAGTTTCTCAGAACATCCTCCAAAATTATAACAAGGTGAATATACTGGAAAGAAGGAAGCTCTTCTTTGTGAAGCCACTTTTTTCACATCAAAATCAAGGTTCACTACCAATTATGCAGCTATGATCAGATCCTAGATACTTCAGCTCACAACTGAGCAAATGCTGGCAGAAGAAAGAATTCATTAACCATGGTAGGCAACATTAGAATTATTACAAGCATCACCATCGGGTGGTGATTTATTGCTGTTCCTGTATTCCAATTTATATGCTTTAAGAAAGACCTCAAACAGTAGACTTCGATTTTCAGTATCACATTTCCAAGCAAACTTTTGCCTGAACAATATAGGCCTACCTGACTTTGCCTGGTATCAGCAGCCAACAATATTTTTAAATTCATATCCAATTATGTAAGAAGTGATTCCTAAACACAACTCACACAAGGAAGGTATGAAAGACTATGGTAACTCTTAAAACAACATTCTGATTGCAATACAGCATAACAGAAAAGACCCTCCCTATTAAAATGAAAATAAGTATGTCCTAGATCACTAGCAAAAATTAACTCCAAATAAGCATCTTTTTAGCACTGCAGTCACTTAAAGTGCAAAGACAATGTAAGAGTTACTTAGCCAGCCAACTTTATGAAAATGAGAACTGTCATCGCTGCTGCTATCATGTTTTTAGAAACAGACCAGGAATTGCAGATAAAGTTGCTTACAATGAGGAAAGCATTATGGAAGACTATTAAAGGAAAGGTTCAGTCCAAACTCTGACTTGAAAAGATGAACAGCCTTGCAACGCATATTCTGCCAAGATGCCTCTAGCAGCAAATAAAATCACGTTATTTCTCCTCAACATACCAACTGAAAAACCACGATAGACTAGAATGAGAAAAATTAAGAAAGCAAGCTTCTCTCAAATGTGCCAAGCATGGAAGAAAGTTCAAGATTTAGTACAAAAAGTGTGGACAGTAAGAGCTTGGGATTAAAACTAAATAGAAGAGGTAAATGCATTTTAAAGTATTTTTGTGTCAAGAAGGGAAAAAAAATCAAGAATGAAAGGACTAAAGGTATTAGATGGATTCATTATTTTCCCATAATAGGCATGGAGAGGAAGACTATCAAACTACACAAAATTTTATTTTTTGTGACAAAAATAACTTGATGCTTTCACTGAAGCAGACAGAAGATCTTTCAGATTAAGAAACTGCTGAAGTGCATAAAACCACTTCAAATAAGCTTCACAAAAGAGTTTTTTCAACTTAGATTTTCCTCTATTTAAAAGGAAAATTTATCTACCATGTATGAGCAACATCAAGCAAAATACAAAGAACGAAACAGAAGCTGAAACAGAATAACATCTTCCCTAAGTTACAGCTGCCAAAGCTCTTCCAGGGTTTGTTAAATCTCCATGCAATGAGATACATCTTGTAACCTGTAGCATGATACACATTAGAAAACTTTTCTGACCAACTTGAGTATGTTCTGGGCCGTGCCACAACTGCCTAATGTTTTTTGTCCACATTCAAAGGTACTAGTTGGAACTATGATCAACTTTACTGAAAAGACACAAACTAGAATAGCAAACGAAATCCAAATCAACACAGTAGAGCAAACGTCTTGCAATTAACAATTCTCTCATCACATATGCAGTCAAAAAGTATCAGCAGATCAAGCACAACACCTGTACAGATCATCACCACCATCGATGTCTGGACTAACCATCAGAACTCATCAGACTGTTGTATTTGGGAATACACTGCACCCTTGTTTCTTCTACTGTATCTAACTTGTGCTCTGGCCAAGTTCCACTTCGTAACACTTTGGTTTCTTCACCTGACTTAACCGCACCCAGGTTTCTGTTGCCAGTAATAGCTTCTCCTACTGAAAAAAATAATCTATCTGAAGGGAAGCTGCACAGCGAACATTAGCACAGTATCGTACATGAAGGCAGATCACTCCCAACAAAAAAATCCTAACATTCCTGTCAGAAATCTGAGCTATCCTCATTTAAAGGTCTTGGTAACATTTCAGTGTTCTTTATCCAGCTCTTTTGGACTGAAGAAAAGCTGAGAAACCAGTGCTATAAATCACAAAGGCTCGTCACTAATGGATAAGCTCCCCTGTCAAGCTGACCCATATCCTGTGAACTTCCTTTATGTTCCAGAAAGGTCACAAAATATCATTGCTTTAATGAAGGATTTAACTTTATTCATAAAAATACAACCTCTCACATTCTTCTCTATTTCTGAATGATGTCAATAACTACTGTTGTTATTCCACCCCCACTAAGAATAATCCACTCTCAAACTGAACAGGAACTCAGTGGTAAGAGTTTGCCTCAGCTTCCTGCAATTATTCAGAACAGCTGTAACTGAAAACTACCCTTTTCCATCCTGGTTTACTGTAAGACAGCCTCTCTCTTCCACCTTTTGATTTATCAGTTATCCGTGCATATATATTCTGCTTCAGTATTTCCAAATCTTTCCTTGAGACTAAATCCAAATTAAATCACTGCCTTCCTTCATGGTCACAACCTCCTACAAACCACGTTAAGTTCTTCTACAATGATGGCAATCAAGCGTGAAACCAAACACAGAAGAAATTAGCAAGCTTTACTTGTAACTATTTTGCAGGAGAATTAGAGTTTCACCACTGAAATGTACAAACCACTTTGACTTTGCCCTTCCATAACAATTTACATAAGGCGGGGAAGGAAGAATGAATTCCAACACCTGTAGCCTCCATACTGCAGAATGGTCACCACAAGGCGGCTACAGTGACAGCCCTTAAAATACTTGTTATATACAATGATAAAATGCTTGTTATATACAATGAAAGAAGAACAGTCACATTTTTTCCTCAACTATAATGCACTGTCTAATAATGCAACAACAGTAGTTAATCCAGCAGTGTAACTGCTATCTGGAGAGCCGACAATCAGGCTCGCAAAAAGAATCGTGTATGAAACGGTCCAAGTTTGAAAAGTACCAAACAGATTCTGTGAATATTAATATACCAATTAACAGATAAGAACCACTCTGTTGAAAAAGCACCTAAATCCTATTCCTAAACAAGTAATTGGTAAGACCCTAAAGCATTATTCTCAAGCTGAGCTTAATGACCGTAAGAAAGTAGGACGTTGATTCTTCTACGCTGAATCAATGTAGCAGTACAGCTTCTAAAGTAAAAAGATGACATAGTAATGGTACTCCACAAGTACCTTAACACCAGCAATGGACTGCAGTTCAATACTAAAAGTTTGACAGTTAAGTTAGGTAGGTAAGAAAAACAAGCACATGTTAAAAATCTACAAGTATCAGCTAAGATTTTAAGAACTCAGGAAGAAATCCAGAAACTAATGGAGGAGATCTCTGAACCCTGAGACCCTTCAAGAGAACAGGCCATGTAAGTTCCCTCCAGACCGAAAAGGAACTGAGCGTTTACGAGACAAACGAATGGCTGATTTCTGCGTTATCACCATGAAATCCACACATCACTCTTCTTGTCTCTTCACTAAAGGTGACTGCATTTCAGGAACTGAAAAAGTCACAAAAGTACAAATGAGAAGAACAAAAGCTGAGATATCACAGGAGTGGTCATAACTAAAATGTGAAACAGACTTCAAACAGAAATGTATTACAAGAATTTCACAAAGGGCTAATCCAGCGGCACTAAAAAAATTCACATTGGACAGATTTCCATTATGGAGGATGGAGAACAGTTGTGAAGAAGAAAAAAGAAATTAATGCTTTTTTTTAAACAACACAATGCAGTTCATGACACATGAATTTGCAAAGAAGAATTAAAATTAAGCCACTGCCAAAGAATGAGAATAAAGTTTTTGCTGAAAAACTAAATACCAGAGATAGGACATTTCTGGCATTATAGATGGAGTGAATTTACACATTCAAACGAATGCAAGACAGCTTTAATGAGAAAGTGGCTGAAGTGTCTGCCTAAACTAGATCAACATCACGATATGAATCTGTCATCTTGGAGAAACAGATGTACTGGTATATTTATCCCAGCATGTCAGTTATTCTCCCCAAACCTCGACACCAGAGTGTAAGAAACCAGAAAGGGAAGTATCTCTTTGGGGTCTTGTAGCATCCCATCATGGTATACAAATCAATTTTTAAAAAAACCTTAAGATTTCTGGCAGGGAAATAAAAAGCTTTCCTATGCTACTATTCAAGCACCTTGATCAACAAAACTCTGAAGCAAGCAAGTACTTGTGTTCAATTGGATGGATGCATACCAAGCCGTCCCACAAGTTACACTTCTCTTTATCCCAGGGTAATACAGTGTTTGAAACTTCTCTCCTAGCTCTAAATCAAGTCACTAAGGAATACACGACTCTTCAAATGACAGTTGCAGAAGAATTTTTGTTCAGAAATAAGTGGACACAAGGCACAAGAGAACCACGTGAAAAGTGACATGAAACCGGAAGAAGTTCAAATCAGTATAATTAACAGCTGCATCTGCTTTTTTTTTTTGTTCAGCAGTGTCCTGTGTTTATAGCTTAATTTTATATTTATATATATGCTGTGATGCAATCTATGTAACTATATTAACACCCAGCATTTCAAAAAATAGTGTAAAAGAGCAAAACAAAACATGGCACCAAGAAGGCTTTTCCTCCATAAAGAGCTGTGGACACTTGTTTGTCACCATGATAAATAATACACAATTAACCATACATAAATTGCATAGTTATGCTTTTTAGTGAAAATCCAGCAGTTATTATGGATACTTTAAAAGGTACTATCCACATTAAAAAGTCAGTTACACAGCAAACCTTTTCACTCATATGAGGACATTGTGACCACCTGCTTCCCCCTCTTCAAGGGTCCATGAATACCATAGTTAGTGGAGCAACCATTTTTATGGCTGTAGGACATACTGTGCACAGAATATGCTTCAGCTAAAATGAGAAGGTAAATACCACAAAAAAAATCAAAATATTTTCACTAGGGTACAATTATTATTTTTTAATATTATTAAAAATTTACACAGGAATAGAGACCCAAATTCTCTCTCATCAATTAGGAAAACAATGCAACAACTTCATGAAATTTAGAGACTGCAACATACTGTATTTCTCTGTAAAAGCAATACACTAACAAGCCTGAAATGAAGTAAACTAGAACAATTCAAGTGAGGCAATTTTATTCAAACTAAAATTCTTTTATCCTTACTGACTATTGTCAATATTCTTTGGCTTCCAATATAACCAAAGGAGTGAAAAAAGTAGAAATACAATAAACACTGATATTGAAGATTACACTAGTCCAAGTTACTTCCTTTTAACAGCAGTATTTCAATAATCACTCATTAATAAAAAATACATTTCTTGCAATGTTACGCTACTGATTACTAGTGTTTGTGTAACAATGAAATCTTAACATCCCTGTTCTACTTTCTATAAAAAACTAGGGATGGTGCAATACTTGCTGTATACTATAAACATCTGGTATAAGCAGCGTTATTTGACTATTTGAGTCACAAGGGATATTCTCTGCATCTTCACGTAACTAGATTTTGATACCATAACTGTATGAAAAAATAAAGAAAAAATTGGATTAGAAGATCTAATCCCCATAAAAAAAGGCCATATTCACCACCAGTACAGATCAGCACTTTAGTTCTACTTAGTGCTTAGTTCTGTATTTAATAAAGTTCTTGCCTTGGTCCTATATAGTGAACTATCATTTCAGTTAATATATACAAATTAGAACTCAAATATATGGATAAAATCCCTTTCCTTTTCTTCTAACTGAAGCCATAAAATAAAGGAGTCAAAATTTTCAGAGTATCTACATTTTCAAGATGTTACAAAAATCAGGAAATCCACATAGCCATTAGAGATATGGGGCCAGTTTTCAAACCCAGATAACCCAAAATTAATCAATGTCAAAAGCATATACATGGATTTGGCCTAATTTAACATACTGAGCCTGGAAATTAGATACTATGGAAAAAAATCCTCACCCCAATCAGTCCATAGCTAGCTCTCTCACGTGACAGGGCCAAGGCCTGATCCTGTAAATGACTAAACCTGGGTTGCTCCACCAGCCTATTGCATTTGCATCCCTGATTTTACCATTTCCTGCATAGGATCAGATATTTAATTACCTATAGAACTTGTGATAAGCCTATCCTACTGAAACACAGATGGAATTCTAAGTTAGAAAACTGAGAATTCAAATTATTTCCTGTTCACTAAAACTGCTATAAACCTACGCTACTTCTGCTGCAAATAGCTTTGGTCAAAGGCAGATCTCACTCTCCAAGTTTTACAGAAATGTTTTGCCTATGGCTTGCAAATACGACGTTTAAAAAGCAAAGTTTTAATTGTGTAAGTTAAAGTTGCAGCCACATCTCGAACCTCAGACACTCAGCTATTTATTTTGAAAGTCCTATAGATGTAACACATACTCTGCTTTACATCAGACTCTTAGCTCAGTCATTTCACATTTTTACACAGTTCCACAACTTCTCTTTTGATTGGATACTTTATAAAAATCACAAGATTACATACTAATTGATGATGATAATTAAGGTTTGCTCAATTCCACAGTAAATTTAAATCCAAGTTTATCTTAAGATATCTGAAAGTGAGTGCAAAATGGGAATTTATAAATTTAAGACTGATTTCATGAACTTGTTAATTGACCGAGACAGCTGCGTAAGTTATTTCAGCGTCATTTTTCTATGAAGCAATCTCTTCATATAAAGCAATTTGTTCATTACTATTAACTTAAAAGGTACTATATTTCCTCAATACTCTATGATACTGTTGAAAGAGTTAAATTTTATGGTAGATTTATCAGGGCAGCATTACAAAAACAGTAAGATGGAAACCAAAGGGTAAAACAAGAAATTAACTACATGATTCTTATTTCACTTACAACTTAAAAGTTTCATATCGCAGGTTAAAATACAGTAACTAGTTACCATTTAAGATAATAAGGCTAGTTCTAATTAAAACAAATTGCTAAAGTATTTACATTATTATAAGCCATAGAGCTTATACTCAACATTTCTAGGTGAAAAGTGCATCCATTTTGTCCATGCTGTAAGTTGCAAAAGTTTGTGAGATTTTCTGAATGTTTTTGCAGTAATAAACCTTTAAAGAAAAAAGTTAACAGGGCAAATACACAATATACTAACAAACAGTATTAAACTAACTTGCGAAGAGTGTGTGAGATGCTATTTTGCACATAATGTTGCTTTTGCATTGTTTTCTGTATTTATTCACCAGTGCAAGGTGTAAATTTGTTGTAAAAAATAACTACATGCTAGATAAAGTGTACAATTTGGGGTCATCTGACAGAAGCGTGATAAATATTTTAATATAGCAGATATAAATGCAATACTAATGTAGCACACTGGTATCACTTAAGTAAAATAAACTTTATTACTAGACATGCAAAACATCTTGGGCTTCATTACAGTTGAACATGTCTAGCTGTCTTTTAATCAGGTGTCTGCTGTTTTGATTTTTCTTTCTGACATTAGTATCTATGTTTACTGGTCTACGTTAGTTAGCTAAACACACAACAATCAACAACAAAAAAAATACCTCACTTACTCTATTTGCGCACCATGAGCCACAAGGGCACTTATGGAATCCATACTACCAGACCGTGCTGCTTTATGAATAGGAGTTTCACCAACATAATCCTGTAAAGACAAACTACATTTTGTCAAGCATAATCTTTCTAAAAATTAAAATCTTATTTTTACATTACTCACTTTAATTAAGAAAGCAGATACATAAAAGAAGCATTTATTAGCTAGCAAATGCATTGGGTACTTTATTACTATTTTAAAGTTTGCAGTAGGCTGTCATATACATTAGATGTTTAGCAAGAAATAATGCTAAGGGCATCTAACTCACAAGGTAAGCCTTATCCGGTAACTACGCAATCAGCAGAGGCATATTCAGCAACTTGCTAAAAACCCCGCAACATACAGCACCGTAACACCTTACTCTAACACCTTTATTTCCCAGCACTTTTGTTTCCCAATACACTGGACTGAGCAAGCCATCTTGAATTCAGAAGCAGCATGGCCAAGTTTGTGGGACTATATTGCTTTCAGATCTTGCTGACACACTTATGCAGTACTGTATTGCACCATAAATACTCACCAAGTGAGGAGTATGTATGCATAACTCTACTGTAACATAAGTAGAGTTCACAGGTCAGGCCAGATCTCTCCTGAGACATACACATTGACTCGTGTCCTATACACTTCTCTGACTATCTTTATCCATTTACATTCCATTACTGTTAACCAGCACATCCAATCATTTAATCTTTTCGTATTATGTGCAAACATACTGGAGTAGGGTATTGCTTTTCAGGCAACTCCTCTCTACAATCATCACAGGTAACGGAGAATCTACAGCAATTTTACAAATGCAACTGGCAAGCAGCAGGTAAATTCCACCATCATGATCTACAGGCTGCAGATGAAATTCAGTTCTTGCAATTAACCATCAATATTAAGAAGCACAGAGAAGAATCTGTAATGAAATATGGCCTTGAAGTAGCAAGTAAATGTTCAGTTACTGGTTGTTACGTGATTTAATTATCAGAGTCCTCAACACTTTCAATCCATAGCAAGTTTCTTTTTATCCTTTCTTCCCCATCATCTTTCTTTCTCTCCAAATTTTTGAGACTTCACTTGTCTACTCCACTGATATTAATCATGTTCTAACTGTATGTGCCTCAGTTTTGCTTCCCCATTCCTTTTATCAAAATATCAACACTAGCTATTAAAGTTACACAGCACCTTTACTGACTCGCCAGTCTTCATACACAATGGTGTTCACACCTAACTCTACAGTACTGGTTACGCTTCAGCTCTATTTGAAATGAATATAGTCAAAATATGATCATACTACCATCTTGATAGATAGAAGGTAACAAGTGTTTTAAATTGTCTGCCAAGCTTCTGAGAAATTAAATCACATCTTTTAGACCATGTAAATACAACTTGAAGATGAATTTTGGATTATATACTCTCAAATATATTTGTGTGTGTGTGTGTGTGTATATATATCTCTTGTTACATACTTTCAATTTTCTACTTGCCAATTTTATTTCATGGTAAAATATTTTTATAACAAGTTACAAATTGACTGAGGGTAAGCCAGTTTACCGGTGCTTAAGACATATATTCAGCCAAACAATGAACCATCTAGCACACCCAGCAGGGAACAATAATAGCACCAGACAAAGTTTACCTTCTTATAAACTAAGGAAAATCGCTGCAGCTGACACAAAGTTTGGAGACAGAAAAGAGCAGAAAACTCCTTGAAGTCCTTAGTGATCAGAAAACAGCTATACAGCCCTTCTTCCAAAATGGCTGTCTGTAGCTGATGAATAGAGGACTGCTTTCTAATGAAGTTTATATATTTTCTCCTATTTATAACCTTTCTTGAAGTTACAGGAGGACAGAGGTGTTTAACAGAGGACACAATTTTATTAACTATCATACATGGAAATTCATTTGGCACTAATTTAGCCAGGAAGATTTTCTTCATAGTGCAATACGTTTTCCCATCATGGAAGCTGTCTTCGATTCATCATTTTGTTATTGTTTCCCTTCCCCTCCTCCCTTTTGTTAAAGAGGTAAAAGTACAGAAAAGAAGTGATTTGCCTCTTTTGTTCACCATTAGTATTTACAGTCCCAACCCTAACTTAAAAAATAATCATTCAATATAATGTTCAGTTTAGGGAAAGTCAGCTCAACTAGCCACGCATATGACAAAGATGACAAAAATCTTTACTAGCTCCATGAACCTAGCACATTACCCGCAATAAGATCTAGAGAACTTAATTATGAAGTATTGCTGTGGGGAAATGCTAGAAGGATGAAAAAAGCCCCTTGCAAAAGGACTCCTCACCACCGCATTACAAGAATAAGCTAAGCTTATAGCAGCTAAGAATCCTGTCACCAACAACCAGAAAAAGGTTAGCATCTCAGAAGAGAATGTATGTCTTGAGAAGGGCTTCTTTCAATCACTGGCCCAAAAAAGCATGTCTCTCTTCTCTAAAGCTAAGGAGTTGAGAAAATACTTAAGACAATGACGGAATATATGGATTTAGTTTTTTATAGCATTTGTTTTAATTACGGCACCTAAGTTTCAGTCATCACTAATGTTATTTTCTTTTCAATTTCTCCTATGGGACCAAAACTATTTCCACTCAAATAGTTTCTGAAATAGTCTCCTAGCTCTACAAAGAAGAAATTCTCTCTGGATTATGAGCTAGATTGAAAGGAAAAAAAAAATTATCTCTCACTGAAAAATGGCGTTAAAGTTTACTTATTTTTTAACACATCAAAAATCATGCATACAGAGGAAAACAAAGTACTCTATGAGCCTCAGAACAATTCTGTTTTGATTCAACAACTGGAATGGATGGCACCAAACAGAAAAAGCAATATAACAGAGGTTTTTCCAAGAAGCTTCTGAGAACAGTTTGGGGTCTAGATTGCTAGCACATATTAATGCATAAGACCCCTCTTCCCCATCTCTTCTTTGGCTATGTGGAGCGAACTAAGTTATTTTATTTTAAGGGGCTCTAAGAATTCCTAATTATCCTTGAGAATACCTCATAATCCTTCTAATTATCCACAGTTCCCATACGTGCTTCAGTCTGACATATCCCCTCTGTAATAGTCCAGGAAGGGAAACATCAATAACTTGTTCCGGCCTTTCATATCTAGAGCAGAACTTTTCAGGGTCCCATTTACCCTTCTGATGTAACACTGCACCAACTGCTCAAACTTGTCTCACAATCCAGAAGTCACATTGTAAATAAATGAGTAGAAAGACCAATTAAGTTTTATTAGTTTAGCATTCAAGATAACACAAGTTTGTTTGCTTCCGCTGTGGTGACTAAGTATTTTGTGTACAGTGCTCCTGAAGGGATGACAGAAAGAGTCATGAGGCATCATAGGCACATTTGGTTTTTGCAGCTCACTACAACCGCCAAACATCTTCCTCCTTTCCCTTGGAGGAGCACGACTATCCTTCTGCAAAGACAAGGGCAGTCTTCTCTAGCTTGCGGTCATGACTAGATTACCTTTGACTTCTATTTCATTTTACTAAGTATCTAGCTTCCTTCCTTATTCTCTTTTTATTTATGTGGCTGAGGAGTCTTTTGCTTTTTTGGCTTAAATTTTCTCAGTAAATCTATCTCAGCTTGATTAATCAGTTTGCATTTCCTCACTATGCTGCTTAACCTCAAAAGCCATTTCTTCTACTGATTAAAAATTTTCCTCAAACTCTCTGCTTATTCCCAGGCCTCTTTCAGATGTAGTTGTTTTTTCAGTTCAGTTTAAAGCCATTTTTTACTTTATCTTCCCTCCTTCTGTCTCTTTGGGATCCAAGTTTTTGTTGGCTTTAGGATCTTCGAGTTGAACTTACAGCAAATTTCCCATTTTGTTCTCCAAGTTCCAAGTCCCTGGATATGATTCAGTTAATTTCACTCACTGGTACCTTTACATCCATCAAGGGGGGGGTGCAGGGAGAAAAGTTACTTACCTGTAAATATTTCTTTTTAAAACAAAAAGCCCCCATGCACATTTACATGGAAAGCTTTCAACTATGTTTACTGGTTTTGGCTGGGATAGAGTTAATTTTCTTCATAGTAGCTGGTAGAGTGCCATGTTTCGGATTTATGACCAAAGCAGTGTTGATAATACACTGATGTTTTATCTACAAGTGGGCTGGGGGTGCACAGCTGGGACTGCTGACCCAAACTGACCATATGACACCAAGAAAAGCTGGGGGGGGGGGCGCGGAGTTTGCCAGGGCTATCATTGCCTGGGGACTGGCTGAGCATCAGTCAGCTACAGGTGAGCAACTGTGGGATTTTTGGGTTGTGGTGTGGGGTTTTTAAAAAATTTTTTTTAACTTCACTTGATTTTCTTGGTTTGTGTTTTTTTTTTTTGTTTGTTTGTTTCCTTTTTTACTATCTAAACTATCACTAAACTATCTTTATTCTCAACCCATGAGTTTTTTCACTTTTCCCTTCCGATTCTCTCCTTCAACCCACTGGGGAGGCAGGGAATGAGCAAGAGGCTGTATGGTGCTTAGGTGCCTACCGGGGTTAAACCACAATGCTATGCACTTGTAAATTACTTCTAGTACAGATATCTAAGACACAAAAGCACTGTTTTACCTGACAAGAAATATAAACTAACTCCATTCCTTAACTCAACTGACTCAATTTCAAGTTCCATCAGCTGATCACATTTCCAAAAGCTGTTCAGATTTCTTAGACCCAGCACCCTACCCTTTCTGAAGCTGAGAAGTAGAAGCTGGAGAATACTGAGTATTTTTTCCCATTCCTTCCTAAAAATGCTTTGAATTCAGGACGGTTTCTCCTTCTGGGTTTTGAGTACGGATGAGAACCAATGGAATATTTTTACCTGGATTTAGTCCAAATTGTTCTTTAAAATACAAAACTGTAACATACCAAAGGAATGAGTGTTTTCTTCCACCCCACCAAGGGTATCAGTGTGTTTACAGTTCTTGCTAGCATGGGTAGTCTAACCCTCCCTAAGTCTATCTGCCATCACTGCCACATGATGGTAACTAGCTGGATGAAAATTAAGTTAGCATCGCCAGTAAGGATGCAGTATTTCTTATCCCTTCTCTTTAAGACAGGCCACACAAAACTGTTTTTTTGGCCAATCAACACAGGCAACATACAACAGAACATTTAATAGGCTGAGGCTAGAGGGAAAATACATTTAAATGAAGTAATAGGCTTTTTAATCAAAAAGTACTTTGCACTGTAACAGCGCACTAGAGCAGGCAGGTAGACAAATGCAGGTCTTGAGTCACATTATTAAGAACTCTTAGCAGGCACTGCCTACTGAAGAAAAAAAAAATAAGTAACAGGACTTTCTCTTGAGTCCACTGCTGGGTAGAAACAGGCAGGTCATTGCTTGACACTTCAGCTTTCTCCTGGGAATTTTTATAGTGACCCTGGGGGAGGGAAGAACTGCCCACTGATCATAAAGAGAGAGACGGCTCTAGCCAGCACATACAGTTATATAAGAGGCCTGGGCATCACAGGATATACTCACAGAACTTATTTGGGGAGCAAGTACAGCTGGGACAAGCAGTTTTCAGCATTTGTCCTTCATTGCTGCTCCCTGAGAAATGTCCTCGGCATTTCTGTCACCAGCACCGAGAGCTGCATTTTCAAGTTTTCCTAAACTTCAGGGCAGGCAGCATGGGCTACAATACAATACCTCAGGGCAGATATGAGAAAGCGTGCATGCAAATTCTACTGAGTACCAGAGGTTTATGTTAAGACTGAGAGACTCGAGCGGATTCCTTTTCAGAAGCTATCCTTTTCTTTTTCCAGAGGTGATGGGTTAGTCTGTAGCCAATGACCAGGAGTCAGTTTGGAAGGAAAGTTTTACTAGTTTAAATATCAAGCATTCACAGATCTTTCTCAGCATGTGTTTTGTATCCAGTGTCCATGGAACACTTGTCCTCACACAAGCATTAGCCAGTGACTATGTCTGTTTGAAGTACAGCATCAGCGAGCTGGAAGGAATAAACAAAATACACATCAGGAAATAGTGCTCCAAAAGCTCAAAAGTGTGGGTGGAAGCCCTAGATGATCACCTGAAAGTGCTTGGAAGTTAAATAAGGAACTAAGATCATTTATTAAGCAGTTTAAATCACACAAGAATCGTAGAATTTGACTGCAATTCAATAAGCAGCTGGAAGGAATTAGGGAGAGCAAAGCATGCACTATGCTTTACATAGCCATGTATGAAACATTCCAAATATCTGTGGGATGAGTTTGCTGCTATAGGTATCACCAAGGTACGCTGTCTAGCTTTCAGTGCTCGTGCATGTCAAACCACTGTGACTGACCAGTTGCATCCTAACAAAGAAGAGACTTTTTTTTGTTTCTACCACCATTTTAATTAACCAGAGCTATCTTCTAATTTTATCATCGAACCAAATCTAAAATACCTCTTCTTGTATGTTCGACTAGTATTTTGTGGGGACAAAAAAAAAGTTATTACATTGAAGTGCAACCTGAGCCTACCATTAACAACATACAAGGCTTCCATAGTGTCAGCTCTCAGTACCATCTACATTAGTGTCCTTTGCCTGTCAATACCTGAATCTACCCTTAGAAGTCTACAGGATACCATCACCACTATCTCATTTGAAAACTTGAGAATCACAGTACTCTTCCTCCTGTGGAGGACCACAGATCTATTACTTGGATTTGCTCTGGTGACAGACCATCAATTTATAAAGACTCCCAAGTCACTGGCTAGTCTTGGTGACGACTTTAAGCTGGAATGAGTTTCCTGTCTACTTTTAACTGTGTATCATACTGTGTTCTGCTTTCCTTTACAGTCATCTGCATGTTGCCCTCAGCCCATGGAGAGATCTCTCTGCACTCTTCTCCTCTTCTTTTGGGAACTAGCTGCTACTTTCTTCTTTGCTATAACCTCACTCACTAGATGTGATTTTTTTCCCCCATCACGTTCCAGGGCAGCAAGCTTGTTCTTCAACTCCATTTCAACCTCACTGGTCAGTTCTTCTCTTTATCCTCATAGTTGGAAACTTTCATTCTTCTCATTCATTCATTTTCATTCATTCTTCTCTTCTCATTTAGCAGATATTTGAACATCTTTATTCTGTGCATGCCATGTTTCCTCTCTAATCATCATTTCTTTACATTCTTACCTGGTGTCCAGATGCATTTATAGTTCTTGTATTTTCTCTTCTGAAGATTCTACCACTATGCAGCAATAACTTATTGCATAAGTTACTTTTGTCAGGCATCAAGGAGAAGATGCGATCTATAGCCTCTGCATCCAGTCACCTTCATTGTTTCTACAATTCTCCTGGTGTCTCACAGCTGTTCTCAATGCACCAGCCTTCTTTTCTGAAAACTCAACACAAACTTCCCCATTTCTTATTTTTGCATAGATTAAAAAAAAAAAAACAAAACAAAAAAAACCAAACTCTAAAAATGCAAATGTTCACGTTCTTTAGCAGACTTAGCTTAACTCTACTGCATATAAAACACAGTCCAGCCATTAAATGCTTTAAGAAAAGTAAGATGCAAGATTTAACAGACCAGACATTTTACGGATGCTGTGCTATACTACAGCTTTTAGTATATGCATATGCCGCTGTATTAATTACTCTCATAGAATATTATAAATAATATTTTTGAGTACTGTTATAAAGGCACACATTATGTATGCCCAGCATGCATAACAGATCCAATCAGTATTGCAAACATTTTCTCCAAAAGCATGATAGTTTTAAGCACTCGATTCTGTTATTGTACCAGAGTACAACAGTCCTTTACAGGAATTTTGCTATATTAATGCACTCACTGCTACCAAATAAATTGTTATCCATACTCACAGTGAAAGTAATGTAAAATTATTTAAAAAAAAAAAAAAAAAAAAAGAAATCACCCTTTCATTCTTTGTTAGTTAAGTACATGTTTCTGATCTATTTGCAGGAAGTTACTAAAGCTTTAGAAATAATCTAAAAAGGAAAACAGTATGAAACCAGATGCACCTTAAAATAAACCATGGCAGACCTTACTAGTTAGATGTATGACTAAATCATGAAGTACCACAAAGGTCTCATGGTTCTGTAGGTAATAGTGAATTCTTCCATTCTTAGCATATTTAATAAGTAAGATGTTCCTCACTAGTCTTTTTTTTTTTCCCCTAAAGAGGCATTACAGTATCAGAGTATTTGCTAATGCTGCTAACACCAGAGCAGCACACCATTTTGTTCAAGAAGCAGCAAGATGTCAATTCCTAAAACAAATGTTCTCCAAACCTTTAGTGGCTTAAAGGACATTTATTAGTCCTATCTCTACTATAATGAAAAAAAGATCTATAACTGATAATTAAGTCATTTGACTTCAGCTGATGTTAAAAATAATGTATCTGTATGTGCATGTAAGGATCGTACATGCAGTAAAAAGGGACCAAGACACTCCTTCCAAAACTATACGCAGACACGAAATATGCGTGAATCCATACCTGTTTGTTTATGTTGGCCCCCACTTGAATCAACCAATTCAGGCACTGTGGATGTCCTCCAAAAGCAGCGATGTGGGCTGGTGTTTGAGCAAAACGTGTTGTACTGGCATTTACAGAAGCTCCAGCTCTTACTAACTGCATTAGGCACTCCAGCTTTAAAGACATGAAGGAATAAAACCAAAAATGTTACACAGATGTGCTATGACAATTAGCACGTGCTAAACTAATAAATACATAAAACCTAGAAAAGCTAAACTTACTAGTGAGATTACATGGATGCAAAACAAGACAGAATATGAACATTAGGATCTACCCCCTCTACCCTACGTTCCCCCCTCCTTTGGCCATAGACCATACCTGAAAAGTACTTAATTCTCACCCCCAAAACTGAATTCCAACATTTATTTTCAGGATGGGAGAAAAGAGGGCATAAATATCTCAGAGCTGACAACAAGAGCTATTTGGTTCACTTTTGTTAAGGGGGTGGGAAGGAAGAGTTCTGATCCAGCAAAGCTGCAAACATGATAGTAAACAGACATTATTAGATAACATTTGCCAAAACAAGAGTGTTATTAGGAGATACATAGATGTATTCTCAGGAGAGTTTAGAGGAAGGTAAATCAGAAAAACACAGGAAAGATTTTAAATTTCTTTAATGTTTTCTTAGAGAGACAGCAGCAGATTACTAATGAAAACTAATATGTTAATACTATGCTAAATCTATAAAAGGAATAAATTCTTTTCATGATTTTCCCATTATTACAGCTGAAGAGCTGTTAAAAACAAAATAGGTTGCATGTTTGTGGCAATACCAAAAAAGAAAAGCTCTCTTTGTTTTAAAAAATTGCAGTATTTTGACACACGATATTCTGACTTCTATTTTCCCCATCATACTAACCAGAAATGTCAGATATCCAGCTACTGTTTTTAAATGTTCATAACATCACATTTGTAGAAGCTAGGCAAACCACAGCCACGATGACCTCAACTTTCAAAAATAGTCAAAAAAATGCTCCTTTCCCGTCACACAGTAACATTGTCTTTTTGTTGATAGGAAAAGGAATGCATTATGCTAAAATAGTTTAGTCTAGGCTTCCATTTATTGTGGTTAGAAAACAAACACTACTGCACACACATGCCACAGCAAAACAAAAAACCACCACACTGACTAGGGCATTGGTTCATATGAAACAAAAATCTACGGGTCAGTCTCTCACAGTAAAAGAAAATGTTTGTTAGCCATACCACAGCTATGGAATAATCTGTTCATAAAGGAGCAATTAAAAAGCATCAGAAAGTCAGCTGGCAGCTTGACTACAGATAGAAGCATAAACATCACGATTCCAACATTCCTTCTCTACTGCTGTATGTCAGTCTCTCTCCCTTCTTTTTTTTTTTTTTAACCTGTAAATTCCTGACCTTGATGAATTACATACATGAGACAAAAGCACCAACCACCGAAGAGAAGTATTTTATATTAGTTTTGCAAATACATTGTGAATTTAAATGGTTTCCTCCCCCCATATAGTTCAAACAAACACATATGAACCCTATCCTTTAGGATATACAATACAGAAGTACTTTTCTGGACTGTAATGGACTTGACACTAGACAGATGTACCATTAATTCACTAATTACATGATGTAAACGTGCAAGTGTGAGGGTAACTGAAATATTGCAGTATTAATGAATCTAGCTCCATAAACCTCAACATTACCGAAGACAAAGTACCTTTTCAAAAGCAAACAAGTACGTTTACTGCAAAAAAAAATTACATCAAAAAACTGGTATAAGAATTTGTAATTCTAATGCTAGACTACCCAAATACATTTTGTATTTGCTAAGCTTAGATTTTCCTTGGTGTTCGCATGCTAGCACACCTAATATTGCTGTTAACCCTTCATAATCATTAATAATTGTAACACTTTAATTATTAATAAGTGATGTGATGGAAAAAACCTCCAGCTACACCAAGAGGTTCCTCTACTATAACTGCAAACAAAAATAAAGTTCAGCCAGTTTTTAAAACAACAGACTTTTAATAGAATCAATTTGAAAAAACTTTCAGACAAGCATTACAACTTCAGGAAAGAATAGTATTTCCTGCATAGAAACTGGGCTGAAAGAATTTCCATAATTAGACAGGGATTACAGCCCATCAATTGAAAGGGGAAAAACATTGGAACTGGTTCACCAGTGTCATCTTGCACTGTTCAAATCCACTTTATAAGATGGTTACATGTCACGATTACCTATACAACTTCATGTTTAAATGTTGGGGTTTTTTCTCGTGTGCTTCCCCCCCCCACCAATATCTCTTACAGGGTTTTAACAATGAAGATAACATTTCATCCCAGTAAAAGCTGAACTATGGGTCTTCTGCATCACAGCTGTCAGAAAAACCTGCTTCTTCCAACATTATGGTAGAATGAGGTAAATTACTTCCGCGGATAGGAAAAGTCAACATAAAAAACAATACTTCACTTGATTATTTATGCTTGAGATCAGGACATAGAAGTCCACTTTCATTAAATAACCTTTTAGAAGATATTTTCCACTGTATCGTTAGCAGAGGTTAAACTGATTTAATGAAGAAGAAAGACAGGCCTCCACACAGGCCACAATGCTGGCAAAATACCAAGGAAGAGACAGACACTTTTATCTGTACTGCTTTTGTTCCAAAAGAAAAAGAATGTACTTACCACTATTTTGCTTCCTATAATGTAAACAGTGAAATGGCAAAAATAAAAGTAGGAGAAGAGTACAGGCAAATAGATGTGGTCAGAGAAAATGAAAATACACGTGCAAGTGGTTAAAAAGAAAAATGAAATTAAGGTTAGTAAAAGACAAAGTAAATTAACAGCAACTTCAATTTTTATGCAAGCCCTTCATTTTCTACCTCTCTGGTAGCTTTTTAGATTGTTAACAATTTTACATTCTGACCCATCTTCTCAGAAATCTACAGAATGCCAGTGTAATTTAGGGCACTATATAATTAACTCTAATTTGAATACAGCAACTCTAATGGGAATTAATTTACTTCTCAGGATATGAGTACTTCTCTGCAGTCAGGGAATATCCTGAAAATGCAAACTCCACCACAGATACTCAACACAGCAAGTAAATTTGAACTTGCTACTATCTCTAAAAGGAGATCCATTCCATCATTAAAACTCCAGATATTACAACCAGCAACATTTTCAATTTACTTTGTTGGTATTTTATTTATTACTTGAAAGCTGTACAAGTATGTTTCAGAGCAAGCTATTAAAATAGTTTTCATTTTTAGACTTAAGATTCTCCATTTTTATTGATACTAGTATTAGATCAGTATTCCCCCCCAAAAAGCTATCTTGCCTCTTTCACATATTCATTTCTAACAGAACTTGACTGTTGATGCTACTTCCTTACTGCAGCACATCCTGAACTGCGTGCAAGAACGTAGTCCTACATAGCTTTATTCTAAAATGATTTCGTACTGTCCTTCGATATAACGAGGGCTTTCTTCTACGTCCAAATTGTGCAATAGGTAAAGAAACATCTCTGTACTGCTAAAGTTCACCAACCCTAGACTGATGCTGTGTGTGCGTGCACAGGCGTGTGTATGTATATGAACTGGTTTAGATTTCCCCGCTTACAGCAAGTTGTTCCACATGTACTTCTTCCGTAAAGGAACTAAATCAATTTTGTCATTTCAGCGTCCTACAGAGCTGCAGTTAGAACCAATATATGTCTGGTGGAGCATGCTGCTAAATGGCTCTATATCAGAAGGACAGCCATGAAGTGTTCTGTCACCATTTAATTTCTTTCAGGAAAAGAAAAACAAACGTGTGAAAATCCCACAAAATCTAGAAAAACAAAGAAGCAAAGAGGGAAAG
>NW_009186111.1:50002-52141 GCF_000690835.1 Fulmarus glacialis
ATTTCAAAAATTAATGTTTTAAAACTCTGATACTTTGAGAAATAGAACAACTCTCCTTTTGAAGTTTTGATGAATCTTCAACTTGGAAAAAAAAACATAAATAAGAACATAAGACCTATACGAATGCCCCTAAAAGCAGCTCTTGTTTCACTGCTGGCAGCCGTCTATTAACTGGCAAAAGGTAAAAGTATAACTATGCCACACAAACACAAAGTCAGTCAAGTTTGGGATCCAATTACATTACTGTAACTTTTTCAAGTGTGTTGTATAGTATCTGGCTCAGAGAGAGGAACACTACCTAACAAGGCTATAAAACATGCAGATAACTTCCATAAATTTAAATTGCCTAGACCTTGTCACAAGGTTTTTAGGAAAGTACATATATGCAAAGTTGTATAAAATCCATTTATAGCCTATGTCATCTTTGCAAGTCTCATTTCGCTTGCGAGATTTTTTTCTCCCCTTATATGCAACAACAACAAAAACACGTATCAAATTTTGCTGATACCTAAGAACGGCAAATACAAACACAGCATCTTGCAGACTGACTTGTTCCCTTTGTTAGCTGTTCCTGCAAGTGTCTCTTCAACAGAAACTAGAACATACACACAAAAACCTCACATAACCTAGGGTAGTTAGCAGAAAGCTGAAGATGCTTAAAGGAAAAAACAAAACACACACACTTGAAAGACAAAAGCAAGACTGCCACAAGCATGTACCGAAGAGAAATTCTTATGAGATAGAAAGGGGAAACAGAAGACTGTAATGCCAAATTAGTATCTTCACATTTTCTGTGAGCATACTTCATGATAAAACTTAAGGCACTCCACTTTTTTTTCCTGAATGTAGAAGTGTAGAAGTTTATTAGCTTCTTTCTGAACAGAGAAAAGGCTGCCTTAAGTTTTGCGGTTTTGTTTTTGTGGGGTGTTTTGGTTTTTTTTTTTTTTGAAGACTGAAGGACTACTTAGCTATGTTTCTACAATGTTTCTCAAACAAGCACTGCAGATAAGATCACTTAACGTATAGAAAACATCTCTTAATGTACTTTGATAAACCATGACAACTGCCTAAGTACATTTGTTTTCCTTCTCCAGCACACAATCAATAAACAAATAGAAATATATTGGAAACAGGAGGGAGAACAAGAACAACAGCCCCTCAAAATCCAAAACCAGACAAATCAATGAGGAGAAAAACCAAAACCCAACCGTCTAAGCTGGAATTCTGCATAGGCTGGAACACTCACTGCACTAGAAACAGGAAAGGCCTACATGAAATCAAGAAATTAAGATACCATTCATTTTAAGATTTGAAGTTAGAGGCAAGTCAAAGAGAGGCACTTTAGAAATATTTGGGTGATTTTTTCCATTTGCCCATTTCCTAAATAGCTGTTAACTCCCATTTTCGAGATCCAACAAAGGAGATTG
This sequence comes from Fulmarus glacialis, assembly GCF_000690835.1. NCBI lineage: Eukaryota > Metazoa > Chordata > Aves > Procellariiformes > Procellariidae > Fulmarus > Fulmarus glacialis. The sequence continues at coordinate 51,430 of NW_009186111.1, forward strand.
TAGACATTTATTTTTAAAATGGTACTAGGATTCTTGTATAGCATGGCTTCAAACACTGACTGTCAGCTTAGAAAGATCACTGTATTTTTTAATACTTAAGGTTCAAAAGGAACCTAAGGCAGAGGTTTCAGGAATAAAATAGACTATTTCAGTTGGAAGGGACCTACAACGATCATCTAGTCCAACTGCCTGACCAATTCAGGGCTGACCAAAAGTTAAAGCATGTTGTTAAGTGCATTGTCTTAACGCCTCTTAAACACTGACAGGCTTGGGGCATCGACCACTTCTCTAGGAAGCCCATTCCAGTGCTTGACCACCCTCTCGGTAGAGAAATGCTTCCTAATGTCCGGCCAAAACCTCCCCTGGTGCAGCTTTGAACCACAGTGTAGCTACTTATGTTTTGATCTTTTCTGCATCGCAACGATGCCAACGCAGTTAATTCCATACCCGTATCTGCGCGCGTATAAACCACAATTTATTTTTCATACTGAAGGCAACAGAGGAGTGCTTTACAAGCACAAGCACCTTCTTCCCAAGCTCCTAACGAGTCGGTCGTCATAACACGGGCACCACAACAAAACAGTCTCCAGGTGTGGAGCCCGAGGACGATAAGGACCGTGACTAGATTCTGCAGACAAAGCACGAAGCGCGACGAGAGGGTGAGTTAGTAGGGAAACGTGGAAGAAGGGGTCGCCGCCACAGCGGTCCCTCC
>NW_009186112.1:0-38501 GCF_000690835.1 Fulmarus glacialis
AGGCGCCGCGGCGGGGAGAGGGGTCTCTAGCGGGTCTCCGAGCGCCTCGGGGGGGACGGGGGTCTGTAGCTGCCGTGTCCCTGAGGGCTTCGCCCGGCGGGTGCCTGCCGGGCAGCCCGTGCACGGCCGCCCTCCCCGCGGCTGATGCTCACACTCGTCTCCGGCCGCCTGGGCTGGCCCATTTTCCTTCTGCGTTAGTCTTTTAATGGAGGACACGATAAAAGTTACAAGACTAAGAAAAAGCTCTTTGTCCTTTGGGGTTATGTGTTTCTCCCTCTTTTCTTGAATGTTTCCAGCACCGCGTGTAGCACGCCCGTGGGATGGGGTCCGATGCTTTCATTGTTTAGACCTGCTGTGCATGTGCTATGCCGTAACAGCCAGTTGGTGCGGTGAACTTTGTTTTCCACCAGTGTAAAATAGTAAGTCGGGCGTTTTTGGGGAAGTACATGGTCTACTTTACCTAAACTAAGTAGTAGTCACTGTGCATTTTCATGGGGAAATGTTTAGGGTTTCCAGATGTATGTCAGCCTCTAATGAAAGGTTAAAGTCTATTGAACAAGTGCTATGTATCTATAATTGCTACGATACTTTTTTTTTATTATGTTAGAAGGCTGTTGTAAATCCAGAAGTCTCAGATAAATATAACAGTTCCTCTAAAACCTTCCAGGCAAGACTTACACATGAGGAAAATTAATTTATAGCCTTATGAAAGGAACAAAGCTATATTTGTCTTCAGCTGTATTTCACGTGTAACAGGCTGGAGGATGGTCCTGAAGGTTGTTAAGAGGGCTATAGGTAAAGATGCTGTGAGTGGAAATAACCAGACACATCTGGATTGACATCAAGATGTTTTGTCTGAACTCTAAACTGCATCCTTTGCCTTTACAGTGTCTTTCAAGTTCCTAAAGTCAAAGAAAAAAAGATGTTACGGTAATTTAAATATGGGGGAGAACATGGGTATATTTTAAACATAAAGAGATAGGAAAGATAGTCTCTTAGAGTAGTTCATTTAAAAATGGCGTGAGTTAGGAAGTGACAGTCTAAGGAAAGATCAAAGTAAAAGAAGTGCCTGTGGTGTGAACTTGAATGGTGGCGAGATGAGGTAAAATGCTTTGAATTATGAGCTTGAATGTGAGCTGACCCTTCACAAAGTATCACAGAGCTAAGCAGATAATTTGGACAGAAGTAAAACTCTGAAAGAAGTCCTGTGGGGCCATCATGAAAGAGAACAGTAATTTATTTTGCATTTCAGGTTAGATTACCTATGGAAATGGAGAAGAAAAATAAAACAGAACAAAGTTCAGGGGTTTGTGGAACTTCCTTAACAAGCTGAAGTTAGGATAGTAAGGTTGTCCTCTGCAGGAGCAATTAAAAACAAGTAGAAATGAAAACCTGCTTCTTTCCACCATTGCCGTTTCTAATGATTCTTATAAAAGTTCGTATGTTAGCATTCATACTGATGATTTAAGCAGTATTGTCAGCTACAATCAACTATTTTTCATAATTTCCAATGTAGAGGAACAAAATATTTGTGGGGTCTTGGAGCAGAAGAGTTGAGGTTTTTCCCATCATCCTTCACTTCAAAACAGTTAAAAACAGTAAAAGAAGGGAGTTGGGGTAGGATGAATGCATAGATGGGATAGGGAACCTGCCATTTTACACTGTGTCCACCAGTTTTAGAAGCCTATCTTTAGTTAGTACTTTTCTTCAGAGCTTGCTCCTTCTGCTAGCAGTACTTATTGTCACTGTAAGTGACCCCCTTACTGTCTCCTAATGTTTGTGATACACGCTGTTCTCTGCATTCACAGTTGCCCTTATTTTCTTAGGTTTCTCTTGGTAACTCAGGACTTCCATGCATCAAGGAAAAAAAAAATTGTCTAGGTTCAGATAGACAAAAGATTGATTTTTACTTAAGTTTGTTCTATGTGGTTGTAGAAAGACATTGAAGCAGTTCATTAGATTAAAGGTATAAACTTCAAATTTGTTCTTAAATACATGTCAGCAGTATGCTGCAAGAATAGAGGGAATCCTCTGGATAGCAAGTAATTTTGGAGCCTGGCATACTATGGCTGGGTTCAAGAAGAGTATAAAGAAGTTCATAGAAAAGAATCCATTACATAGAAATAATCACTTCTGTGTTAGGAAATCCCTGAGACACAGATCTCTGGAATCTGGGAGATTATTTGCGGAGAAATCTGACTGTATACTTACCTTGTCCTTATTCTCTAGATGGTTCATTTTTGATCACCATTGGAAACAGTACTGGGCCTAGTTGGACCTTGGTATTACCGAGTGTGGTCATTTTTACGTCTTTAAGCTACAGTTGATTCTTCAAGCTTTGGTTTTGGTGCATTATTTCACCTTTCGCATATTTAACTAAACAAGGAAAAAATCTCAATTTTCTAATCTTTCAGTGTGTTACTGTCAGGATGTGGTAGTTATGCAAGAGAGGAAAAAAAAGACATGCAACTTTTTGCTAGATTAGATAACACACACAGCTCCACCACCACTCCATTAAAAATAGCGCACACAGAGAAATCCGTTTTTTTTATCTCTTGTAGGGTCAGATAAATGATGCTTTAAAACAAAACAAAACCATGCCATTGCACAATTCACATGGGCCACTCTAAGAAAAGACTCCAGGGATTGTCCTTCCCCTTCTTACCGTAGAGCAGTGTTTTACAACTGCTTACGTAAGTCTTGGCTGTCCTTGTTCAGAAAGGTACCTACAAAGTATTATGCTTTCAGTACAGTGAGGTAGAAGTACATTCCTTGCTTATGCTTCTTAAACTGTTGATTGGACATTTCTATAAGCAATTTCTTGTACAAGTAGCGTGTACAACCTAAGTAAACACGAGATGACAATAAAATAGTGTTTTAAGTTGCATTTGACCTCACTTTAGGTAAATTATACACAATTACTCTGATTTAAGATCTTCAGAAATTGACAGAAGTATAAACAAAATGAAGCAAAACCAACTCAGGCTAAGGGAACAGGCAGTGGACCTAAAAATTAATACCTGCATACTGGAAATCTGGAGCCGAGCCCCATTTTTACGGTGTCTCTTGGCATATATCCTAAGAAAAAGTAGTTGACCCAAAGAAGGTAGTTATATTCTAAGCGAAATGTGGTAATGGCTTTCTGGCTGTTTTCCCTCTATTTCTTTAAAGGTGGCCAGCTAGCTATCTAGCTGTTGTAACTTTTTGCCAAGGTATGTGTAGCAAAGGCAAAATATAATGAATTGGAGAAAGATTGGATTAGGCGAATAAGAGTCATACTCTCTTAAAAAAAAAAAAGGCATAATGTGCTGAGAACTAATTGTTCTACTGGGAAACTGTTATCACCTTTTCTTCTAGAAAAAAACAAATAAACATAAAAACCAAAATCTCAAACCATATTAAAAATAAGCAAGTCTTGAATGGTGTAGCTTTTGAAGGCCTTAGCCAGTGATGTTTGAGTGACTTCAGTTGTGGCTAAGGAATAATGAATCCTCAGAACCAACTTGGTTTTGTTTTGTTTCAGTTTGTTCTTTGTTGCTTAGTAGACTTTTGGGGGTTTAGTGAGATAGTTCCAGCAGGCAGACTTTTAAATGAAAAAGTGCTCAGCATCACTGCAGTAAAACAAATACTAACTAACCTTTGTTTGTGAACACAGTGTTGGGCAGAAGTTGTCTTTGAGTATGTTTTTTTAGTACGAGAGTCCACAAAGCTGCATTTGCAGCTTGGTCTCAAAAGTTAAAGCGAGCTGAACAGGCTAGACTGCTACCAGTATCTCTGGCATTTCTGTACAGCGCTGCAGTATGGGTTTTCCAAGGGATCTTAATTCCTTTTGAGAAAATTTGAGCTGTGGGTTCTCGGTACTTCTGAAATAAGGCCCTTAGTAAATTATTTAATTACACTTCGTAATTATGTATGCACTAGTGACTATGAAAAAAACAACTACACAAAGGATAAACAGTTAACTACATATTAGAAAGATAAGGATCCCATTAAAAATAAAAAGGGAGGCAAAACATAATAGGATCTAAAATACTTAACCAGGTAGAGTAAAGACAGAGTTTATTGGCTAGATCCAATAAAGGACTTAAGTACCTAAAGCAGGATTTAGGGAGAATTCAGGTGCCTAAGTCCAAAAATGCGACCTGAGAAATCTCACACAGCTGCTGCCTGACCCAGGAGATGCCTAAAATCAGAAGGCTCTTCCTTGATTTTAAATTATCTCTCTAGAGTGTCTAGGATTTTACTGCTGTGCACATTCAGTGTGCAGCAGCTAGACAATTTAGCACCTATTTCCCATTCAGCCATTTACAGTCCTCAGCTTAAGCGTCCAAGGGCTCTATTTTGTATTCTCAGGCCACACCAAGCACACATTCATATTCAGAGCTTCCTAGTTTGGTGTAGCTGCTTGCTTTTAACATGAAGGATGGGGAGATTGAATAACCTTTCATTTAACAACCTATCTGTTAGATTACTGATATAAGAGTTGGAAGATTCAGTTTGGTTCTGTCTGAGAGTGTTCAAACCCATCTCCTTCCTCCAAGTAATCTATCTTAAAGAATGACTGCATGAATTTAAATTGTCTTCGGAGCATGAATTAGAGATGAGGATGTGTCACTCCCTGCTAAATGCCCTGTTGCTTGGGATAAATCTCACGCATCGTTTCTATTCCTACAGACTACAGAATTCTTTGCTTCACGGTGGCACAACTTTAACAGGAATGGAGCAGAGTCATCTTTGTTTTCAATAGCCCTGTCTCTTGCTGGGTAGGATTGCTTTTCTGCCATATGTTGACTTGAATCTTTTTTGTTTAATGGGGATACACAGCAACAATAGGTTGCTATCTGGGAGGCGTTTGTTTTCTCACTTCCTTCTGTTATCCTGGCTGTGATTTAACAGAATACAGCAAGCCCTGCTCAGTTTTTTTAACAGAATTGGATCCTACAGTTAAGAGAGGACTCTAGGCTGTGAATTGTAAGCACACTGAGGTGTCTGTGTCTTGGCCTGAGTTAAGTTTCTAAGAAGTTGCAATAATACTCCTTCATTTCTTGCAGACTAGCATTAGACATCCGTGATGCCTCAGGATGGTACCAAACTTCATGATACATACTGTATAGTATATGTGGGTATTTCATGTGGAGTTCTAGATTCTTTGTTGAGAAAGGAAAAACTGAAAACTGAAAAACAGTTTTCAATTATGTAATTTTAAGTGTCCAGTTAACTCATTCCTTTGCTTGTACAAGGAATGAATGTATCCCCTTCTAACATGCTACACAGTTGTCACACTTAATATTGGATATATATGGATATGTTTGTATGGATATTAATATCAACTGCCATTAATGAGTGGGGTTCGGTAAATCTGACAATTATACTTTGGAATTGTGGACATACATTGACTATCCTTGAAACACCAGTGAGTGGAGTCACTCATTTCCCTGTTTTCATGTTCATTGTATTTTTTCTTTTTCCATATATGATGATATGTGGTTGTGCATTCCAGAAGATAGCTGAATGTTTTTCCTTGTGCAGGACAACAAATTTAAAAATGTGATCAAGAAGGTTTTATTTTAAATTTCTCCAGTTTAAAAAAGTAATTTAGCTCCAGATATGACATGAGTCATATTTGTCTTTTCTTTAGGAAGAGAATCCTTGGACTGATTGGACTCCTTCCTTCTGCCATTGTTGCCCGGTAGGAGAGTTGCATATAATCAACAGATTTATAAAATAGCTAAATATTCAATGGAATATTTGCTCCTATTAATATATGGTGTAATTATTCAAATAGTAATGCACTTATGTGAAATACTAAATGTAAAGAGATACAGAGCTCTGAATAATCAGTTATTTATTCTTGAAGTTAAAGCTCTTAGTGCAGGACTGTAAATGAATAATGAACAAAAAGCAGAAGAATAGCTAAGGAAGTACCAAAAAGACTTTCATTAAAGATGGATTTTTTTAAATAAAAATTGCTCACTAAGAAAATGTGCAAAAAGCAAATAAGTCAGCATTTTTCTCAGTTTATCAGGATGTTTTCCTTCAGCTGAAAGTTGCTGGCTAACAGTTGTGTTGCATATACTAAATGTTTTTTTCTGGGTGTTAGTGGATTCACATTAAAGAAAAAATACAAGCTGGTTATTTTTAAAAGAATGTATAGCAAAAGTAAAAGATAATGATTGGGATATGTGTTCTGTGTTATAATTTGATATTTAAAGAACTATTTATTTTGATATCTGTTTATATATTCTCTAATATTTTCTAATATGTTCCCTGATATATATATATACTCTTTAATATATCCCTTGCTATCAAGTTGGATGTTTTGCGTCTACTTATGATCATCCTCTGAGATAAATTATATTGAGATATATTTAGTTTTTAATTATTTTGCCAAATAGGAGAGTTGTCTTTTAATTTCTAATAATTATTGCTGTTCATTCTTATACAATTAAAAAAAGGGGCGAAAATTACAGTCATTACATCATATTTGCATTAAAAGTATGCCTGTATTGTAAAACCAAATCTTAAACCAAGGGAGAAGGAAGGAAAAAAGCTTATTATGCTTGATATCTAGCCTCTTGGAAAAAAACTTTCTTTTCTGGGTAGTCTATAATAAATGTGGAATTAAATTCAGAGTTTCAGTCAATTAAAATACATTTTAAGGAACGCATATAGCAATCAGAAAATACTTCGCAGCCTACTTAGAGTAGTAAGTGAGGAGAAAAAAAAGTTGTTACTACTATACTGGACTTCAGGCTGGAGTGGGGTATGGTACGATTGACCGTGATTGGCAAGTCACTTTGCCTACAACCAGACAGTGTGCATCAGTGTGCTAGTACTAGATAAATCACTGAATTTCCAGATAGTTAATGATAAAGTTACCAGTCTTTAAAAATTCAACAGTTATATATAGTAACAAATATATATATATAGTTACAAAATTTGGATTTACTTATTCTTCTTAGATTAACTCTTTCGGATCAGAGGAGCAACTGCTCCTTGTCTTAGATGTTTCTCATTCATAGAGTTCCACAGAGTTTGCATGTATATCTGCTTTTTCCTTATCTAATGAACATCCTTCCTTCAGAGGTTTTAGAGCGCTGGGCAACTATTTCCCATCAATGAGAACAGAAAATACAAGAATTTTCTTCAAAGACTATGAATAGTATTCTTTACAAATGTAGTGTTATGTGGAGAAAATCTGAGCTGGACAAAAAGTGATTACTTTAAACTTAATCAAGGTGGCAGAAAACATTTATTCCAATAAATGGCCTAAATGGCAATAATTTACCTCTTAGCAACAAGATGAATGTTACGGTTTATTCTGACTATTCAATATCCCTTTTCTGCTTTGGCTCCTATCTATTTGCTATTACTTATGTCCTATTTGCTTCTTGAACATTAGTAGCATCACACAGCACATTGCACACTAGAGGCTGGGATATCACAGCCACATCTTTTCAACCTTTCCTACAAGCATAGTGCAGGAAACGTACACCTTTACATCACTTCTCCCAAAGACAGCAGATGACAGGATTGAATTTAGAGATCATTAGTTTTTTCAACAGAGCACAGGATCATACAGAAGAAAAGTGAGCACTCTCAAATTCTTCATTTCAGCATGACTGTATAAAGAATATTTAGTGTTTCAGTCTTTCTCCTACCTGTGTTTCTCCTTCACCGTATTTATACAAGATAAATGAGTATCTAGTCTTTGGCTATTGTCCAGAAATGATCTATGTAGAGACAAAAGAACACCTAATTTAATTTCATTTCCATTCCTGAAAAAACAGAATAAAACTTTCTTTTTTCCTCCAACATATCTTGGACATAATTTGTCCATGCAGTGGCACAAATTTTCAGTCATGAGAGTCTATGCTGATCACACTTTCTCACAGGTGGCTCTGTGGCAAGTAGCTCATCCCAAATGGATTCTGTCTGTCTTAATGTGTTCTGTCCTTGTCACACTATATATAAGCATTACATTTTAGGGATCTTTTTTAATGATTTGTGTCCCTCAACTCCTGATTGCCCAAGAAGGGTTTCACAAGAGCTGAAAGACTGTGATCAGTCCATGCATATGAGAGTATTTTTTAAATCACATAATAGACTCTTTGTATTCCTACCTCTAATAAAAAAAAAATCATGATGCTTTAAGTGAACAGCTTATCCTGCTGTTTTTCAGGGGTTTGTTGGCATCCTGGATCTGTGTCCCCTTTGTATTTTGCTGGGCTGGTATTGGTAGATGACCCGAGAGCCCCACCCTACACCCAGCTCATGGCTGTCCTTCACTGAACAGCTGAAAACCTGACAAGCTGTTGTCATTGTTTTCCTTTGTGACACATTGCAGAGCCTTCGTGTTACAAAGTACTTGGTTTGTGTCCTGGGGCTCTCAGCTGTGGAGATTTGATGTATGGCTCACTGTGTCAACTTTTAACACTCCTGTAATATTTCATCCTCCTGCTGGGACTGCTTTAACACCCCAATTCCTGGCCATAAATCTAAGCCAAAAGTTAACTATGTAGACTAGATGTAAATATTTATTATTAATTGTAGAAATAGAAGGTGCAACATGTTTTTCTTTACTGTAATTGAATATTTATTTTAAAAAAACCACCCTACTCTCTGAGGTGCTTTTTTTGGTACCTGGACTACCTTGATAAAAATGGTGAGTGGAATACTCTGATGTTTACAGTTCTAACGCCTGGGGGCTAACAGAATCTCAGAATTCTTGAGTTCTGCAACATCATTAACAAAATTAATAGTCAGGCCAGTAATTGATTCCAGGCTTAAAAGCAGGTTATACTGATTGTGGGGCTGATTCATATCTTAGGCAGAGTAGTTAAGTAAACTGTTATGGTTAAGTAAACAATAATACATCAGAATGAAAGGTTTCCGAATAAGCTATATGCTGATAGATTACAGCATATCAGAGTCTGCATGTCAAGAATGGTGAAATGTGAGCAAAGAAGGCGGCAGCCTGTAGTCTTATTTATCCAGATGGCTTTCTCATTGAAAAAGGCTTACACTGTAAGAGAAATATCAGGTATTTGAAGAGGGAAATTTAGGCAGAATATATAATTATTGGGAAGGAGGTGGAAGCAAAAGGGAAAGTTGTTAATTTATGTTTTCCAAAGACATACTGCAAATCTCTTTGATTATATTTACATTAGTGGGACTGAGCTGTCCCTCTTCTCACTGAAATCACCTATTTCCAGATGGTGTAAAGCTGCCAAGTCATGGATGTGGCTACTTTCCTACTTTCTGGTGTCACCGAAAGCAAAATACAGGTTGTGTTCAGATTATACCATAGCTCAGATTTCCCTGCGTCCACAGCGTTTTGGGAGCAAAATGATATCTGGAAGGAATCTCTGATCCTTCCTTTCCTGCCCCAGACAGAAGCATATCAATGATAACATGTGCCAGTAAATCTGAAACAAGTCTTAAGACTTGATAATTGACGACCTTTCCATAGATCTCAAGAGAAAGCCATAATGCTTTTATCAATTCTTACTACAAATAACACTTTTTCCCCAGAATGACTTTTAAGAAATCCTGCTTTAAAATAATAATTTTTAAAGTGATTTATATAAGAAATAACAATGCCTATAAAATGATTGATCGTTGTTTTTAAATCAGCACTTGTACAATGTCATTGTCTTAGACTTTCTAGTCAGTTGATTTTTTTTTTAAATTCTGGTTTTCAGAATACTGGGTTTTACCTTAGATTCCGCTATTATTTCCACTGCTAACTTCATTCCTACAATTCTCGTGTCAAATAAAAATTAAAATACATACATGAAAATATATGTACATACCTGTGAACAAAGTATTTACAACCCTTTTGAAGACAGTTTGCATTAGCTTCTGTAAGGCTTGGTGTTTTCTGAAACAAAAATTAAGTGAAGTTTTAAATGAAGAGAGTAATAAGTGCTATTAAATGTAAAAAAAAAAAAAAAAAAAAATTACTACTTTTGTCCCTGTTTGTACTGCTGTCTGTAAAAGTGATACAGTGTGCTTTTCTGCATTCCAAAAATTTCAGTAGTTTATCTTCCCTGCGATCAGCGTGCAGTGTGCTGTGCAGGTCTTGTCTTAGAAAGGCTTACCCCCTTTTGGTTATTCGAGCTTTTATAGGCTTTTCTTAAAAGTAAACAGCTTGATTCATCATTTCTACTGTCAAGCAGAAAGGATGTTCACATGAGAACTCCTTGCCCCACTTTTAGGTAAAGGGAAGGGCAGGCAGGTGGTGGAATCATTGGTACCAAGTGGGAGCCGCCGGTTGCAATGAGCTGGCTAGGTTTGTCCCGCAGCCAAGGGATATGTGCTGCCCAACACAGGCCTGAAGGCCAAAGTGGGTGTGCAGCACAGGCCTGGTGGACCTCCTCAGGTTAACTGCTGTGTGGGTCACTGGCTCCTTGATGTACAATGGTCTTTGGTCAGGATCACTGCTGCATGTTACAGGTTAAAGGAAAGAAAAGGATCTTTTGAACAGTTTATAACATGTATGAGCTTCCCTCTAAAGAAATGGGCATTAGTTTCATTAGTAAGTATTAGCTGTTTGTATGCCTGCTTTAGCCCATATTACAAACTGCAAGCACCACCCTATCAAAATGTACGTATTGCTTTGAGAAGCCATTGCTATTTCTCCTGCAGCAGAGGCACTATCTTGTAGTTTCACTCCTTGTCTCTTGGAGTTAGGAACAGGCCCTATGAAAAAAGTCTCTGAAGATGCTCAAGAGCAATTAAAAATTAATTGTTGAGCAAATTCATGATACTCATTAAAAAATTCCATTCATGGAAGGTGTTAGGTAGTGCTGGAAGAAATTAGGAAGTTTTTTTTCTAAAGCAGTGTCCATTTTTTTTTCTTTCATTCCAGGTAGAACAAAAGTTATTTTTTTAAATTTTTGCCCACTCAGATACAGACAGATGGACACACAAACATGCATCCCTAAAATTGGATTTCTTTTTATTTATTTGTTTATTTTTTACCAACTGACCTAACATGCTTTATTTCATGTAAATTCAACTCTCAGCATTTTATGTTTTAGGTCAGTACCACACAGGAATTTTAGAGGGGCTTGATGTGCCTGTTCTGCTGTACAAGCTAGATTCGCTGGCCAGAACGTACTTCTCACGATGCAGAAGAAAATTCACAGATCTCCAGGCAGGTAATGTTTTCCTGGAGGCGTGGCCCTTAGAAGGAATGGAAGTTTGAATTGCTGCTTAACTTGGTAAATGTGCTGAGTTGGAGATGTATTCAGTGTTTAATAAACTAGCTGGGAACAATGTTTCAGACAAGATGGAGGAAACAAAATATCATAGTTTGAAATTATGTTTCATTTTCCCACTAGAAAATTGGCACTTAACTGCATTATTTGTCAAAAAATATTTCAAGCAAGAAACTGAAGTCAGCTCTATTTGCACGAAACTAATGGTTTAAGATTTTAAACAATTTTCTAATTACTTCCCATCATACATAATGCATCCCAGAAGCAATATATATTTGGATGTGAAAGAACTGCACTTGTAGGAAAGTGACAATAAAGACAAAAATAGAGATTGTTGCCAACCTTTCAAATAATTACGGAGTATGAGAAGTTCAGTAGTAAAATTTTGAAAACTGTGTTTTTTGTTGAGTTGATTAAGTTTTCAGCGGAACAGTGTAGCTACTGAAAACAACAAAAAAAATAAACTATTTTTTAGTAACAGGGAACAACAGATTTATTTTTTAACTATTTTCATTCCGTTTGCATAACTGTGTCAATTAGGCCGGAATTTTAATATATAACTGCAACTTCATATTTGATTCCTTTTGGTTTGTCATCAGAGTTTGAATTTCATGAGTACCACAGGACAGTTTCCATACTTGTTCTGCATAATCCCATGGAAGGCCACTGAGTTCTGGGTCACCAAAGCTTCATCCATATTGGAGGTTGTGGGTATGTCAGGCATTAGGCGAGAGTATGGAATCCCTTATGTTCACTCAGAAAAGTACTCCTGCCCTTGTATTTGCTTTTAAGCGACTGACTTTTGTCCTTACATACTCCATCCTTTGGTGGCCTCCAATTGTGTTGTGTCAGAGCAGAATGGGATGAGGTAACAATAGGAGTCCCTGTGCACTGTTTTGTTCCTTTTGCTCTCTTCTTACCTCAACCGTTGTATCTGCACAAGTGCTAGAACAATGAAATGCCTAGTGTAGCCACAAACTACCAGTTGGTTTTGCACTAGAGAAATTTCCACCGAAGACTGTCTTTGGGCATAGGCAAAGGAAGAAGATGCCAAGGATATTAGGCTGCTGGGAGCAGTTGCTGTCTGTTCCGTCTGTGCCAGAGCTGCAGCACTGTGTATAGCTTGTAGCCCCTTCCTCTTGCTGCTTTGCTGACGTTAAGGGAGGAAAGTGTTGGAAAGCACAGAATGGTAGTTGCTGCAGAGTCGTCAGTGGCTCTTCCCAGGCATTAATTTCATGCTCTCCTCCTTTTCCTCCTACTTTGTGGACCATGCAGCTACAGAAGTCAAACTTGTTTTCTAAGAATTTGCTCTGACTTTCTAGGCACAGCTCATTTCCTCACCCACCCTCCACCCCTTTTGTATGACAAGCCCTTTCTGGTTTCTGGAACCTCAAACAGTATAGAAGTGTTACGAGATAGATCTGTTTTTTAGGGAAAAACTGCTTGCAGGAGTAATGGTAGGAAGTGCTTATGTAGGAGTGTGGTGGGAATTTAAATTTGCTTTGACACATTAGTGATTGACAGTGAATGACGTTTTGAGTGATCTTTTGTACAGCTGAAGTGAAGATATGCTGGTGGTTTTGCAACAGTGGAGACTTCCAAATATTCCCCCAATATACATACAACTACAAGGTGACATCACTGCAAAAAAGTGACAGAACAAGAGGCAATGGGCACTAACTGAAATACTTAAAAATAAGAAAAGTATTTTTTACTGTGGGGGTTGTCTGGAACAGGTTGCCCAGAGAGCTTGTGGAAATATTAAAAACCTGGGTGGCTATGGCCTGAACAACCTGCTCTAGTTCACCCTCCTTTGAGCAGAGGGTGCACTAAAGACCTCCAGCGGTCCCTTCCAATCTGAACCAGTCTGTTACTGTGTTGTTGTAAGAAAAGCATGCAATAATCCTTTTTAAAGTGAACTGGTAATTCCCTGGAGTATTGTTCTGGCTTCCCACAATTTGTCATTCAGAGACTTCTTAATACATTCTGTTGTCACTTTAGTGACCTTTAATTATTACAAAGGATGTAAGTGTAAATTACACATGCAAAAAACCAGACACCAAAATCATTGTTAATGAATAGCTCCAGTTGTATAGTCACTAATAAGAAACACTTTGAGTAGTAATGAGACAGATTTTGGTTTCTTTGAAGTCTGTAGATAAAACTTCTGTTGACTTCATGGGGCTAGGGGGTTGACCCATTATATTTTATATCTGACATAAAATACGAACTAAAGCAAAGTGAATAGGTTAGTTATATATTTAAAGATTCTATAAAACCAAAACCTATGATAATAGGAAGTTCAAGTTACTTCTGCCTCCAACCATCAGGCAGTTATCTCTGGTCTGCTCTTTGCACAGTCTCGTAATTGCTGTGCACCAGCTATGTGCATTACTTGCTGGCATGATGATCTGTCTGTCTGGCGGGAAGGAAGAGCTGGGAAGCTTCATTATTCTGTAGAAAGGCTTATAAATGTGTAGAAACAGCCTGGGAGTGCACAGTTGAGGAATGGGCCCTTTTATATGACAAGCCACACTTTGTACTTTGCTATACAAAGAAATCTCTTGATTTCTGATGTTTGAGAGTGGAAAATACTATTACCCTGTTTGATAAATGAAACTGTTTGTCTCCAAAGCAAGCATATAAGTAACAGAATAAACGTATTTTCTCACTAAAGGGATAGTTTCAGGAAAAGAGGATTAAAATTCTTGGAAAATCAGCGAGGCAGCTACAAGTGTCAGGTGATTATATGGCCTTATGTAAGTGCAGTGTTTGGTGTCTAGCCAAGTATTTCTAAAACTTATAGGGCAACTTCTGTTCACATTTAGGCCAGCATAAATCTGAAAGCACTTCAAAAAAATCAGAGAGCAGTGTTTGCTCCTATGTTAGAGCTTTTTTTGAAGAGAAAAAAGGTCTGCATCAAAAGAAATTCCTTTACTACAGGGAATTCCTAAAGGGGATCATGTGGTTAAAACAGGCGCTTGCCAAGAACTGACTTTTATTCCTGCGTTTCATGTAGATCTCCTGTACTGTATGGGGCAAGCTAGCTTTGTGGCTCAGTTTCTGTCTTAACCATAGCAAATGTATTGTGTTTGTGTATGTCTGATATTCAAACAATATAGTGTGTGTGGGGCGGCAACGGTTGGTAGGTACACTACCTATTCGTTGTATGGCAGTGTATTAAAATAATTTTGTTCATTACTGGTTTTTTTTCATGGAGAAAAACTCTAGTTGGAGCTAACTGGGAGAAAAACTTTTTAAGTGGTTTTTTGTTTGGTTTTGTTTTTTTTTTTAATTTTACTCCCATTTAGTCTAGTAGTGCAGGTGGTAATGAAATGCTTCTGAAGTGAACCCATCTTAAATAAGTCATTTATTTGTATTGTTTGGTCGATTTTTTAAATGTGTAATAATCTTTCAAAGGCTGTTTTTTTCCAAGATAGCATCCAGAATGCAAATTGTGTTCCATAATGTTATTTTTCTTGCACATCTGCTCTTTTTTATCTCATGCTTAGTTTTTGTGCATTTTATATCACATTACTTTTTCACTTCAGGTTTGAAATACCTTTAAACTTGGTGAGACACATAATACCATTGAACAATTCTCTTTGACTCATGCAAATCTTCAGGTATTTAGAATTAGAAAAGCAAGATCTTACATTGGTAGAACATAGCTTGAAGTGCTGAAGATGACTGGCTAAATCTGGTGAGTACTAATTAGGTAGAATTTGTCAGTCTGTCAATCAGTCAGTCTTACAGATTTTCCTGATCACACACTGAACATACACAAAGCAAGAGAGTAGATATAGTGAGTTCAAGAATTGTCTTCGGAATGATCCTTCTTTCAAAAGAGATTTATGAACTGATGTTCAAACAGAAGCATAAAACGTTTCCAGATGATAACAGGATGAAAGATGTCACAGAGATCTCAGGAAAGGAAGTCAGAATAGGCAAGAATGTATTTGGAAATCTGTTAGCTTTTACTGAAAGTGCAAATTTGGACATCAGAGAAGTGCTGGAATGCCTGCCAGGCTGTATTCTCTGTCCCCACTAGGCTTTTAGCGCTGTAGTTGCCCACGAGGCAGCATCAGATGAATCATCATGAAAACCAAACAGGACAACTTTACTTGAGAGAGAGAATACAGAATATGAACCCTTGCTGACACAATCCAACTGCCATCTGTATGTTTTTCTGATGAATGGCATTATCATATCTTTTTGTGCCAAATGAGTAAACTATTTTCACCACACAAATACTGTCTACTCCAGGACATATTACATGCAAACTACCAAGCACAAATTTCAGGGTGATCTTTGCAATGTGAATTCACTCTGCCAGTTGGAAACCTATCCAATGAGTTCTGGTTAGAAAACTAATGCCAAAAGAAGTGTAGGCCTGTGATGAATGATTGGGTCATCAAAATCCCACAGCTTTCCAGGAGCTTGTAAAATGCAACTGCATCCATCACTGCCAAATTAGTGAGTAAGTACGTATTAGCAACCAGTTGACTCAGTTACAGAGGGATGTACAAGCTGAAAATGTATAACAAAGAAAAGGATGATGGCAAATAGGAGGATGGTATGCAAGAGCATTTCAGTGAAGAATTGGAAGAGAATAAAGAGAAGAATTAAGATGTTGAGGTATTCACTAGTGCTTTACAGGAACTTTACAGTACATCTAACTTGGTTTCAGTAACGAAAATAACATTATTAGTGTACAGTCTATTTAAGTGATATGAATATGTATTCTATACTTGTAGTAAGAACTCTTTTTAATCAGCACCTGATCTTTATAAAACAAACGTATTTTTTCATAGCGAAATAGTTATCATAGCTAAACTATCTCTTAAGGTTTTCATATTAGCAAAGCAAAGAGATCTGTATTCTCAAAAAGCATTCATTAGCTCAGATGTTGCAACTTCTAAGATCTTAAATTTTGGCTCATTGAGTGGTGTTTCTTTGCAGTCTGTCTTCCCATATAATAAAGCCTACACACAGATTTCCCTAAGCCTTTGTGCAAATCCACAATTTCTGGCAGCTCATGTTTATGCCATGATAATGTGGTTTCAGTGGAATAATGTTAGTAATGGACTAATGGCTGCTTGAATGAAGCTCTGTGGAAAAAGTCACAGGAAAACTTCAACTTTTCATATCAATTACAGGAAACTAATTTACAGCAGCAGAATATAAATACGGTCAGAGTTCACATTATAAGATGAGTATCTAAGGGAAACAGTGTGATGTATTTGACAGGTGTCCTTCCTGGTCTTGGTGCTGTTTGGTGTTTCTTGTTGTTCTTACACAGCACTGTTTAGTACTAAATGCTTTCAAAACCAGAAGATATCAAATGGTGTTAGCACATTTCCTCTTCATAACACTGGTAAGTGCAGCATTGAAAAATGCTGCCATTACAGAGCAATAAAAGTAAGATTTACCATGAAGAATACCTCCATTATACAGTTTTCAGCAGTAGTGCAAAAGGACTTTCTGGAATTGTGTTGGTATGATCTCAGTCTTTGAAGACACAGCTAGGATTTTGGTTATGCTTGTAATAGTACATACTGCAAACTGTTGACAAAAAGTTACACTACTTTTTATTTTTCCTTTGTTTAAGATGTATATTTATATTGCATTCTGTATGTAACTTTAATCTCAAGATATATTTAGTAAATCATTTACGAAGCTCTGGAGGTTTTTTGCCCCCACTTTTGTGGAACGAACTGCTATTTGTCAGCAACATGACTTGTTAGGACAAGAAGTAAAGCCTATCAATGTCTAGTTGATATTGCAGTGCAAAGATTTGAGAGGCAAAAAATACACCTTTACTTGAGATTCACCTCTTAACATTGGAGTGGACATCTCTACTCTCCCAAAAATTCATTAAAACTTAAAAAAGTTGTTAGGACAAGAATCTCAGTCTTATCTGAAGAATGCTGCTTTCTGAAATACTATTTTAGTAGAAATATCACTCTCTGACACTGATTGAGTAGAGGATCAGAGATTACCTAATGAATTCCTTATGTCACTTCCTACTGCACCTTGGATTTACATGCCAGGTCCTTTGGTTGGGTATGTGATCAACTATTTAATTCTGGGAAAATAAATAAGAAAACAAGAAGATTACAAGCTGTAAATTTAAAATGTACAAAAAGTTTGAACAACTTGAAATTTAACCAAATTTGGAATACTTCACCTTTATAACGAATAAAGCTAACAAAGAATTTTTTCATATCTGAGACTCATAATACAGTGATTTGTGTCTTGGAGGGAAGAGACTTTTTTTAAGCATTTCCTGATACTATCTGCCAAATTCTGTTAAATGATTTACTGAGTGGTTTCAGGGCTCAGTTATTGTACAGTTTTTCAGTATTAATATATCACTCTTTCATCTGGAATGGAATTACCAAGAAAATTATTTCTTGTGATATTTTCTTGGAAGCAGTAACAATTTTGTGTCTCATGACATTTGAATTCCATGATGATTTTTTAAATGTGCTTAATATTTTGAAGTTCTTTAATAATTTCCACATCATTTCTTTCTTTGTCTTTCACAACAACCTCTCGTATTACCAGTAGCAGTACTGTTTCTCTGTGTCATTCTTTGCCCTATTAATTACCTCATTGGTTCTCCCTTGCCACAGGGGAATCATGTTTTTCTTTCAAATTGTCCAATTTTTAAAAATAAGTAAGACAAACTGGGATCAATTTGTTCAAACCTTTATTTATCCTTTCAAACCTGAACAAATAAATGTGTGCCCTAAACTTGTCTTTTTTTCCAACTACATCAGGTGGTCTTGTAGAAGATAATACTTGTCCCACAAACCTTACCTTACTTTCCTGTCAAGTGATCTGCATTCACCAAGGCTATGGTATGACTAAAATATGGCTGAAGGAGGAATGTATCTAAAAGAACTAGTGGTTATGTAACAGTTGATTCCGATTCTTCGTTAAACCTGGGAGATGAGCAGGAGCTCACATCCAGTAACTCTCTGCTGTAAAATCACAGAATACAGAAGAGTTTTCTTTGGGCCCCGCAGTCCCTCTCTCTGCCATGCAAAGCTGTGCCCTACATTGAGTTGGAATTCAGCTTTTGAGCTTTAAATGTCCCAGGATGAGAGTTGCAATCAGTTTCCTTGAGAAACTGTCCCTTAGCAGAAGTCCAAACATGTAAGAAACTTTTTCCTGTTCTTCAGACTAAGAGTTTATCTACCTTATTTTTATTGAATTCTTCTAGTTATTTTCCTGCCTACAATTCTAAATGTTATCTCTGCAAACATGTATAACCTTGCTAGTTGTTGCTTAGCCAGTTGCCTTCTGACAGCATATTTGAAGTCCAAAAAAGTCAAAGGAAAAAGCATATTTCATTAGTTATTCTATTTTTGCAAGTCATTTTCTGAAATCATTTTTGGTGAAAAATTTTTCAAAACAGAAACTTCTTGTAAGGCATAAAAGGCAGCAACAAGAATTCGTATTTTTAGTTTGTTGTAACTTCTCCAAGATGTCTACCGTGTTGTTGACTCAGCTTTCCAAGTAGGAGAACTGGATCTCAGCCATCATACTTACATAAGAAAATTAAAAAAAAAATTTCAAAAAAAAAAAGCAATTTGCTGATCTTCAGCCCTCTGCCTAGATTATCCTCACGATAACCTTTGTAACTTTTGATTAAAAACACAGAAGAAAATCTACCTGTTACGGAAGCTTAGTTTACTTGTGCTGGAAGTTAAAAACGTGGCTGACTACTTTTCAAACCAGAATAGTGAATTGTTTTACAGCACTGAGAAGGTTGATACACAAAAGTAAACCAAAGCAGAACAAATACATAAATAAGAAATCTTGAAACTCATATTAATTAAGTTATGATACATGGTAGCTTTGTTAATTCATCAGAAAAGAATGTTATTCTTTTTTAACTTAATGAGCACATGAGTCTGTTTATCACATGCCTCTATAAATAAGTGTCTTTGCAGATGTTTTCTCTTTGTTGAAAATACTTTTTCTCCCCTCAGGGCATGCTACACTATTAAATTAAACTATGAATTTCCTTGCTTATTACAGAAGACACTTAGAACACTGTGGCAGGCATAGCATTTAATATCCATTTTAAGAACTATTTACAGATTATTTCAGTAGTATAACACTGATATATTCTATCTGGCAAAACTTTTTGATATAAATTTTAAGAACCATTTACACGTTATTTCAGTAGTTCATTGATACTATGTCTAGTTAATAAAAAATGATTGGCTGATTTCATTGATAGTGATATCTCTGTAAATACAATAAATACCATGAATTTCACTGACAGTTAAATGGTCTGGGTCACTTAGGATAATTTTATTAACCTAATGAACTATTAATTATTTGCCCACCCTATCCATACTTTGTATATCTGCAACCCCCATTTCTTTCATAGCGTGGTACAGATTTACAATTATTGTCTAATGTCAAATGTCATGTTACCTCAACAAACCCATCTGTTAATAACTGGACAATTTCTTCAACAGACAGTATAAACACAATCACAAAACTATTTCTGAAGAGGCTTTATAAAACTCTAAAGAGGGAAAGATGAATGAAAAATCAGGAGTTACACTGTAGTTTAAGAAAAAAAAAGAGTTCTAAATTACAGTATACTCTGATATACTCCCATTTATTTTATATTTCAACCTGAGAGAATTCATTATTCCTGTTTCTTACAGTGAAATACTGAGATCACTTGAAACTTAACAATTAATAAAGAATAATAATAGCATTTGCATGCCCAGTGGTACCTGCTGACTTCTCAGCAGTGAAATTTTGTCATGTTTTTTTTTTTTAAATTAAAATGTTCAAATCTGGGTCTGCTGACCAGGCTTATACCTAGAGAGTTAAATATTACAGACCTAGAATGTCTTTGCTTTCCAGTCAAGGTTGGCCTGTACTGATGCTTGCAAAGTTAAGCAGTTGTCACATTCTTTAAATATAGCTATCTTGCCTGGGCATAAGAAACATTCAGCACAGTTTGCATACACTGTAAATTACTTTGGGCTCTTTCTAAAGAAAAGTTCCTTGGCATAGTTTCTAAGACGCACGCTTCCCTCATTAGAAGAACAGTGTAGGGAAAAAAAGATGATAGAGAGTTGTAAAATTAGGTTTGTATTTTGTGATAATGTCTGTGAAATCCTTTCTCAGGTGATACAGAGTGGACATGATGTAAAAACACATTGTAAAAGAAGCTGAGGCTGTATAGAACTGTAACCGAAGTCCTGAAAGGGCCATGTTCTAGCACTCCATTGTATAGTGGCCAAGGATGTAGATGCCTTTTGCAAAGAAATAACCCAAGGTACTGCTATGTCATCATGTAACATTCAGTTCCAGTAGATGGCCTTAGTTTGAATCAGTCACCAACGGAAGAAAAGGAAGGGATGTTGGGTATGTGTTTAGTTGTGATAAGTTATTAGTGTTCATGCAACACTAACATCCATCAGACACTCTGAAGGAATGGAATGCAGTGGTTCTGCTGTGAGGATATGTTTATGTTGGATTAGCCTGTGCTACTGCTGAGTGTTATTTTCACCATTTTAATCACGCCAGTAGAGTATCTCTTCTAGGTGAGCCACATCACAACCTTACTGCTGTGGGCTGTGACTTGAGCACTTTTCACATGTGGAAATGGTTTGCTTTCTGTATCTATAGTAACTAACTGCTGACATTTTCACTAAGTGCTGTGCACAGGCTGAGGGTGTATGACTGTTATTATTGTCTGCTTTATAACTTATGCCAGAAGGCAATGTAGTATGTAGTACCTAAATTAGCTTGAAATAAAACAGTTCATGATGTGAAGTGCTCCAGCTGTGGCAGCAAAGATGCTCATGAAGTTTAATTGACCCTGCCAGAAATAACCTTTAGTATGTATAGAGAGATCCTTGGGCATTATAATTTAACTTTCTTGATCTGAGTACAGATAAACTACAGTGGTCTATAATGCCTCCAGCTCCTATCACTTCCCTGCATGGTAGACATGCCTTTTAGTTGGTGATACAGTAATGGGCAGGTGAATTTGTGTTTTCTTCAAAATATAAACGTCTCATCTTCTCACTGGTGTCTAGCTCTGCTGAACTGTTTCTATTCAATTCATAAACATTCCTTTGCACATTACATATATAGCACTAAGTGTAGTGGCAGTTACATATGGTGAAGGATTACTCAATGACAGCATCTTATCTTAACTATGTGTGGAAGGCCAGAGGTTTTATGATTGTGAAATTCCATGTTGAACAGAGTTTCTTAATGATGAACCTAAAGAAATTAGTTTGAAAGCAAAGCTAAGTGTAAAGAAATCATCGGAAAGCAAAATTATGACATCGTATTTGCAAATAGAATATTTTAAAACTTGTTGAGCTGCAACTGTCTGGCTTGTGCTGCTATGCCCCTTCCCTAGCACCCAGCCATGTGGGCTTAAGGGCTGTTGATTTTCTCCTCATGTGTTTTTTTTCTACTGTCTCCTTTGGGTTGGGGGGATAAAACATGAATGGACTTAGGAGTAAAAACCATGGGGGAATTAATGATACTGCAATCAATATTACTTTGTTGATACCTTTGCACCTTTTCAAGTGAAAGTAATTATGAAGAAAATCTCTCTTACTCCATGTTTCTTGTCACCTTCCCTCTGTCACCATTTTACAACATGTGTTTTGCCATTATAGCCTATTTCTTAGTAGGTAACATGTTACAGAGCATGGAGTAGCATGTTGCAGAGCACTCAGTGCATATGTTGAGTTCCATACTGTTTCTTCTAGCATGTGCTGTGTATGTAGAGAACTGTCATGACCTAAAGTATTTTGTTGCCTTAAAAGCAGACAATATAAGAGGACTTCTTTTATATTGTGAATCTGAAGTCAAAGTGGAATTCATGTTTATGTCACTTTGTAAATGCTGTGGGTTTAAAACTGTGGTTGACAGCTTATTCTGATATTGGCATTCCATAATAAAGTTAAATGAGTGTTTGAGAACAGGGCAGTATGTTCTCTGCCATGCTGAAAGTGAAAAATGCGACTCCGGATACTGGAAGTCCCTGCCAGACTACACAGTTTGTATTAAATCATCCAACCCTTATGTTGATACTTTGCTGCAATGGTCCTTTGCTCTGTTCCACCCTGTGTGGAGATGGTTAACAAAGATTTGTCCTTGCAAGAGAAGGTAAGTAGGCTAAACACAGTCATCCTGATTTATTGCTGTAACATCAAGGCACTGTAAAATCTGCAAACAAAGCAGATGGGAGAGGAATCTACAGCTTTCCTAATCCACTTATATAGTCTCCAGCTTTTCAGCTCCATTTTTATGTAGGAAGAGAGCACCTCATCACTTGTACGTACAATCTCTTACCTTTCCCATGCACATCATTTTAGAATTTTTGAAGTGTCAGGATTGCTTCACATTTCTAAATATATAAATTATGAAATCCCTTTTGACTGGTTGAAATTAACCTCCTCCTAAACATCCACAAGTAATGATGGTTGTTGGCTAATTTTTTCATCATTGTTAATAAAACAGCAGATGATGAATGGTCAGACAAGTATTGCAATATTCTGGCAGTAATTATTTGTTTACTTAAATTAAAAGTGATAATCTAGGGTATGGGCTTATTGTACATTAGCTGCTCTGCTGTAAAGCATGCCTGTACAGGTAAGTCTTAGTTTATATCTCCTTACTGGGTGCAAAAATTCCTTAAATACTATTAAATATGGGGTAAGAGTTGCATAACATATAACAGCTGGCCTTTTATAAATTCATACTCTAGATTATGCAGAGATAATATTTTGGAGTTAAAATACCAAGCATTTGTCTGTTTTTTTCAGTCTTGCCAAAACCCACAGTATCAAAGTCATAGTTCTCAAAGGCTTGGAAAAGAAGTTGGGTATGATTTTAAATCCTGCTGCCTTGCTGACAAGGCATAAGCATAAAGCAAAGAGACAAGATAACACCAATCAGCAAATTAGCAGCTTTTGGCTCCTCCCAAGTTTCAGCTGTCTTCCTACCAGATCTGTGAAGCAAGCTCTAAGAATTATCTTCCTCTTGGTGCTAGGCAGCAGTTTCCGAGCCAGCTTGCTCCACAATGCCTGCAGAAACTTGGTCAGCAGATTTTATCTTGTCTGGGGATTGTAGTCTGCTACCTAAAAAGATGGTGGTGACAGTCTGTTCCCTATTAAAAAAGCAATAGTACAGTATACAACTTACATAATCATCCACTGTGAGGACTGTAATAGAACTCTCCAAAGCATGTCCTTACCAATCTCCTTTTCTTATAAGCAGGGACAATAGCCCTGGGGTTTATCTGAATACACCTGAGGAATAAATTCTGCTTTTAGGATATCCTTGGCTCATCAACTTTGCTTATTCATTCACATCTGTATGTCAAATATGCAGGTTGAAAAGTCTCTATTCTGGCAAGCGATCCCGTTGTACTAGGGACTGCATTGCCTTGCACTTGCAAAAAACTGTTTCTAGTCTTATTGGATATCAAGAGAATCATAGAATTATTTCGTTTGGAAGGGAACTCTTGAGATCATCTAGACCAATCCCCATGCTCAAGCAGGGTCAGCTAGAACTGGTTGACCAGGACCATGGCCATCAGTTTTTGAATATCTCCACAGATGGAGATTCCACAGCCTCTCTGGGCAACCTGTGCCAGTGTTTGACCACCTTCACAGTAAAGAAGTGTCATCTCATGTTCAGATGGACTCTCCTGTGTTTTAATTTGTGCCCATTGCCTCTTGACCTGTTGCTGGGCACTACTGAATCATAGAATCATAGAATAGTTTGGGTTGGAAGGGACCTTTAAAGGTCATCTAGTCCAACCCCCCTTCCAATGAGCATGGATGATGCTCTGCCACTGAGCTATACCCCTGCCCGACCCATTATACCCATTGATGAGATGCCCCCTGAGCCTTCTCCAGGCTCAAGAATCCCAGCTCTCTCAGTCTCTCCTCATATGAGAGATGCTCCAGCCCCTTAATCATCTTTGTGCTGGACTCACTCCATTAAGTCCATGTCTTTCTTGTACTGGGGAGCCCAGACCTGGTCACGCAGTGCTCCAAAGTGCTAGCCTCACCAGCGCTGAGTAGACGGGAAGGATCACTTCTTTTGACCTGTGGGCAATGGTCTTCATAATACAGCCCAGGATGGTGTTGGCCTTCTTTGCTGTGAAGGTGCATTGCTGGTTCATGGTCAGCTTCTTGTTCATCAGGACCCCAAGGGCCTTCCTTGCAGAGCTGCTTTCCAGCAGGATGGCCCCCAGTGTATATGGTGCCTGAGTTTATTCCTCTCCGAAGTCCTCATCAGGACTTTGCATTTCCCCTTATTAAACTTCATGAGGTTCCTTTTGACCCAATTCTCCAGCTTGTCAAGGTCCCACTGAAGGGTAGCACAACCATGTGGTGTTTCAGCCACTCCTCCCAGTTTTGTATCATCTGTGAACTTGCTGAGGTGCACTCTGTCACATCATCCAGGTTATTAAGGAAGCTGTTAAACAGTAATAGCCCCAGTAATGATCCCTGGATTACACCACTTGTGACTTGCCTCCAGTTGGACTTTGTGCTGCTGATCACCGCCCTCCAAGCTTGGCCATTCAGTCAATTTTGAATCTATCTCATTGTGTAATTATCTAGCCTTTAATTTGTCAGTTTTCCTATGAGGATGTTGTAGGGTCAGCCTTTCTAAAGTTGAGGTAAACAGTATCAGCTGCTCTCCCCTCATCCAACCGGCTAGTCACCTTGTTGTAGAAGTTTATCACATTGGTAAAGCATGATTTCCCCTTTGCAAACCCATGCTGACTGCTCCCAATCACCTTTTTTCCCTTCATGTGTTTGTTCCAGGATGATTTTCTCGATCACCTTCCCATGGATATAAATTGCTGCTGTATTGTTTGCCTGCGGTTGCATAGCTGAGATAATAGATTTGATAGGAAAGCTGTTCCATTCGTTTTATTTTAGAGACATCTAAATTCTGAAATCTCTAGATCCTGGATTTTCCAAAATGTCTCTGAATTATCTCATGGAGATTAAACTGAAGTTTATCTTGCAGCCAGTGAATGGGAGAAGGCATGGGGGAGGAGTGAGTAGAAATCCTGTACAGCATTGCAGACAGTGAGGCTTGGAGGGACGCAGGGGAGAGTTTGATTGGGATGTGTGGACAAAACATTGTGTTTGCAATGAATGCAAGACTGTCTGTTTTTCCTGTTTTCATAGAGTTTTCTATTAGAGCAATGCTACATCACAATTGACTTGATTTAAAAAAAAAGAGAAGTCAAACATTCCCAGTTAATGCCTATATGGTTTTTTTTGATGAAAGCATAATGAAACCCTGAAGAGTGACACAAAACCAGTGGCCTTACAAAGGTTTGGGTAGATTGCATAAAACTTTGACCTTCAAAATTATTTACTTCTATTTTGGCTTTTCAAAATTGTGGATAGACCAACAGGAATGTGTGAGGCCAATTCCCTTCAGTTGGATATCGCCTTACCAGAAGTGGATCTGGAGGACACACTGGTGGTTTTGTGTGGGCAGGTGAGATGTTGCCTACCACGCTAATCATGACAGAGAGAGAGAAATTGGAAATCTGTCTGAAGATGCCGTGAAGCAATGCATATTCTGATAGCTAATTTTCATTTGCTTGCTAACCAAGGAGGACAAAACTCAGACACTGTTGTTTTTTCCTTCAGTCTTTCCCTCAAACGTCAGTATTCCTTCTCTTTTTAGATGTGGGAAGATCAGACAAGAATCAAGATGGAAAGACAACCAGGCAAAATGAAAATATGAGGCTTTGTAAATAATCCTGATTTGTTTTATTGTTTTTATCTACTGAATATACTCAGAAAACTTGTGTGATTGGATGTGGCATATGTAAAATCAAAGGTCTAAGAGAAAAATTCAAGAATACTGCCAAAAGCTTTTTGCTCTTGTGATCGAAGACAAAAAAAAAAGTTTCATTATCAACACCTCATTATCAACAGTGTTGAACAGCCTAATTACTACAGCAATTAAAAAAAATTAATTATTATGAAAATTAGCTGTGCTACCCAGATAGAAAATAAATTTTTACTTCTTACCATGGTCTGTCTAAGAGAATGCTAGTAAGAATTCATTACACTGATTCTTGTGAGAGCAAAAACATCAAACATTTTTTAGTATTTAGGTCCCTCCTTGCAGTTTAGAATTTGGTCAGGGAACTGGCCCATGTATTTTCAGAACTGGTTCTGAAATTTCTTTATCCTATTCTGATCATTATCTTTGTCCTAACTTTTTTGCAGTAGTTTATGATTTAGCTCAGTATTCCATCTGCTCTTGCTTTTTAAATTTTTTTTTGTGTTTTCCTGTAGTACGAAAATAATGTAAGTAATGCATTTATGATGTCTTCTGTGAACAACTCTTTTCTATTCCACCTCTTGCAAAGTGACTGCAGTCACAGAACTGGAGAGTTTATCAGCCATGATGAGGTTCTTTTGAGACAAATAAACAACTGAGAGTTGAAAGCGCATCTGTTATGAAAATGGTTTATCTCGTGTTATGAGTCACCTAGAATTTTGAATATGGAAGAATGACTGGTAGCTTAAGGTCAATCTCTATATGAAATTCAGTGCCTACCAGAAAATGTCTGAAACGTGTGCAAGTCTGGTTTAACTGCTTTTTCTATTTGTGCTCAGTGCTGCTCTGTTTTGAAGAGTGTTGTTAAGGCATATGCTACTAAACACTTTCCAGCTAGAAAATATACAAAGTTTGCAGTGTGAGGAATCAGCTGAAATTGTGCTGGAGGATTTTTTTTTAATAAGTTCAGGACTGCCATAATGTGCAGGCATTGCTTGATATTTCTGAAAGCCTAGCTATCTTTGATTCAATACCTTCCTGAATCTTAAAATTTGCTGTTGTGACTGCTACCATGCTTGCATATCCCTGATTTAATTTACCTCTTAAGAAACTTAGTATGTCTATTTCATGTGGCTAGTTTCTGTTTTCATTCTAGCAGTAGAACAAAGAAAAGAATCATTGTTTTGTGATGACAGGACAAAAGGTGTTGCTTTAATTCTTCCTCTATTGTTTGCAGACCTAAGAGTAATTTTGGAAATCTCTTCCTGGTTTAAGAGTTATCTCCACTGATTCTCTCCTTGTAATAATGCTTAGCATTTTGATTGTTCAACATCCAGGTAAAGAACAGTATATATGAATCTCTTGGGATAGAGTGTTCTCTTCTAACTGTAGAACGTCCAGATTTGTAATTTCAAACTTAATGGATACAGTTGGCAGTTTCATTATCTGCTTTGGCTTGGAAGCATTGGTGCTTTTATTTTCCCGTGGAAAGATTCTGGTCTCACAGTTCTACAACCAATTTTGGCTT
This sequence comes from Fulmarus glacialis, assembly GCF_000690835.1. Classification (NCBI taxonomy): domain Eukaryota; kingdom Metazoa; phylum Chordata; class Aves; order Procellariiformes; family Procellariidae; genus Fulmarus; species Fulmarus glacialis. The sequence continues at coordinate 27,592 of NW_009186112.1, forward strand.
GGCATCTAGTTCATATTTTCCCAAGAGACATAGTTCTTGCTGATCACCCCTCATGGCTGAAGGAAAATGCAATATACATTTTGAGACTTGTTCCTGAAAAGCAGCTTCTGTGGGATGCTTACATAAGCAGACTGTGGTGTACCCTTTTTTTTTAAAGGCATTTCTGGGATGGCGTGTCGTTTGCTGGACAAAACTATTAGCTGTCACTGTTTGTAATACTATGGGATTATTTTGTTCTTCTTTTATTTCTTTTCTTCATTACATGTTACAGTCTCCTTTCTGGATCCCTTTGTGTTTGTACTGGTTTAGGGAGATACTGTTTCTAGACATTCTGCAATATTTTTCCTCTTGTATCTGGACATCTTCAGAAGATGGTGTTTCTTTATATAGTGACTTTGGAGAACCGAGTTCCTAACTATCTCTAGTGTACTAGGTCATTTGGCAATTTTTCTGATAATTGCTTATCTCTCAGCTCCATATGCTGTCTTGTTTCTGTTAATACTTTTTTCATCTTCCCATAATCACCAGGATCAGACTGTACAGCGCTGTTCTGAAATTATTTGCTGATTCACCTTTATTTTGCTGTGTGAGTGAGATTGTGCCTTCTCAAAAATCACACTGTGGTGTGGCAAGAAATTTACTTTTTTAATGAATAGTTTTATACAAGCAGCCGTAAGCCTTCTGGAATAGATTATGTCCTCTCATGCACACCCCATTAGATACACCAGGGTGTTTCTTTGTCTCTTGTTGTTGATCTAAACCAGATATAATCCCTAGGATCTGCTTATCCAGCGTGATCATCACTCAAGAGAGAGGTTAGCTAACACGTGGCCATTTCTGTTGTTGCTGCCTTTGGCCAAAGTGGTGTCACTCTTTAAGGAATCGGACTGATGCTTACTGCTGAATCTGGCCTTAACAACATGCCTATGCTCACTGCTTGTTGCATCTTTGACTCACTACAGAGCTTTTCTTTGAGCTTTCTGTGGTTTTAGGCTTGTGTTGCTTCTATTACTGTGTAAGTTCTATGGCAGTTGTAGCTAAATTGGAGCTCTGGCTTGCCTGTTTTTTCTCCCATTTCCTTTTGCTAGAAAGGAGATCTTAGATCCTTATCTGATCTGATCTAATTTCTAACACCAAATGAAAATTAGAGACTCAATTTACTGGAGTTAAAATGAATACAAAAGCATTTTTCCCTCATTAATCCTCTGTGATGTCCACCCTGGACAAGTGCACTCTTCACAATTAATGTATTTAATTTTTCTTTGGAAGCCTGTTTGGTAAAGAACTTGGGTTAAAAACACGTATGACAGAAAGGAAGAAAGGCAAAAATAGAGCCCAATTACCATCCCTGCTTCCATCCTGGATTTTTGGTCTCTCTTAAAGCGTGAGTACACAGCATATGCAGTAGAACTCTGAAGGAACTAGGACCTTGCAAAGCCAACGTGCAGATGGTGGAAAATGTGTCTATTTCATTGATATCGCACCCATGTTCGGACGCTTCTTCTCCTCTCTCCTTTTAATCTTCCTTTGAATCTGCCAATCTGCCATGGCCACTGCTATTGTTTTTTGTCAAGGGAGCCCTGCCTTTGACATTGGTAGAGTTACAATTTTATCCCACAGATTTCAGAAAAACAGGCCCAGCAAGTGCAGTTTGCCTTGATTATTTCTTTGAAAACCTTTCCATTTAAATGGAAAAACAGATACATAATTTGTCCAGCTGCTCAACCTTGTCATCAGGGACATGCTCCAGGGATAAGCAGGATTTAGCAGAGGTTAAGGGGGAACGTTTGTACAAGAGCTACTTGTTAATATATTAGCGACCTATCACAGGAAGATTCACTTCAGGCAGGAGCTAAGCGTGGGCTTGTTACATCAGCTGATCTCCGACAATAAGCTCCAATCTAAACTAGATCTCTTGATCTTTTGAGGTTCATCAATTTCTGGAACAGTATTTATTGCTTTTGAAATGTTTGAGTAAATACTTACACTGATAAAAATTTAATGGAGGAAGCTCAGTATTCATAGCCTTTTTTTGACCTCAGGTAAAGTGTAGTTGAACTACAATGTTAGCTTTTAGTACCTTGACAGCTTCTTCAGAAATATGCTTTCTTTCGCATAAGCACTTAACACATAACCTGTGTCCGTTATGTCTTGCATATTAACTGCTAACACAGGAAGTGATTAATGCAACCCAGAGCATATCTGAATTAAATTTGGCATTGCTGCAGGAAAGAGCCAGTTAATGTCCTTGCATAATGCTTATGTAATAGATTAGATTCTCTGCCTGACTATTCTAGTTGTCTCTGGTGGTATATATAAAGCTTGCCACCTTGCTAGTACTCAGTTAGCCCGTTCGCCATGAGTAAACTAGTTTTCTAGCTTATAGGAGGAAAGCACTTCCAATCCTCTAATTGGTTTATGCATATAATCTTTTCCACACACCAACAAGTGCAACAGTTGACTAGCTAATAGAATCAGAGAATAAAGTGACGGGGGAAAAAAAGATAAAGAAAGATCTAAACTCAAGCTATACGGACAACTTGTATAGTAATAGCACTATTTGTTATCCCTTCAGTTCTTTTTGGTTACTTGAGACAACAGGTAAACCTTAATATAGACAAAAAGGGATCATAGTCACCTAATGGATAAAAATGATTTTTTTGAGATATACAGTTGCTGTCAAACTCTCAAACCAGCTTTGTGGTGTATATATTATATTAATGTTCTACATATTTTCTTTAAAATGTTTTTAAAGGATGCAAATAGGCTTTAGTTATTACTTGTTATCAGTTTTTAATAGGAAGTTGTATATTTTATAAAACTTAGATTATAAATCTGGTAAAAGAGGAAATTCTATCTTCAGAAAGCACATTTGGAGATACCATGACAATGTTCATTTCAGGGTCATTGAGCAATTATGCTGTGCAGCCTCTTTTATGGCATAGAAGATGACCTTTTAGGGTTTTTACCTGAAAAAGATAATAATCTTGAGATTATATTTTTAGTGGTCATACTGAGCAGGGGCTCTTGAAACAGAGTCTTCAAGTCTTTAACTGTGGTCATTGTCAGGACAGAACCAAGACAATGCTGGGCCTTTGTTAGTTCTCTGGTTCCTCACAGGACCAGGAGCTGTGAATGTCAGAAGCAGAAGCACTGTGTCTGACAAGAAATGTCATCCTGAGATTGGACATACACCTTCCAGGCCTCAGCTGCTTCTCCAGCCTTTCTTACGAGTCTTTATGACAGCAAAAAATGCAGCAATGCCTCTTCTAGAGTTAACCAGGACTATGGTGATGCTCCACTTCAAATTTTGTTATGCAGCCCCTCGTCTGACTTCCCACCCATTAAGAGTCCTACCGTGCATAAAACTTCGGAAATTCTTGCTCTGAAGTATTAACCCTTCAATACTAAGGAACACTTGTATGTATTGGAAAGCCATCAGTAGCATCTATTTCATATTTCACTTTATTTATTTTAAAAGGTTCTTAAAACAGCATAATGTTCTTTTGAGATGTTGAGAAGTTTTATAAGTATTTTGCATCTAAATGTACATCTTCTAGCCTGCTAATCTCATAACTATTACATGTTCAGAAATCTATTTTACATATGAGCATAGCAAATAATACAGTTTTTAGTTTAAGAACCTGTTTGAAAGTAAATATTAGCTGAAGGCTTAATTCTCTTGCCAGAGTTTAAACAGCTCCTTGCCAAATGCAGAAGAGCAAATAATTTCCCTGAAGACCTTTAATGGTCTTTCTTCTTTAGTAATCATTAAAATTTGAAAAATTGCACCAAGGTGCAGTTGAAGAGCTTTATGTAGGAAATCAGGGGCATGGTTTCACTTGACCTACAGTTTTAGCTCCTATTATACTTCAAGAGAATAACTCAGAAAATAGGTTGAATTACTAAAAAAATGGCCTGATCAAAGAAAAGATGTAGTTCCCTGTTGCAACATGAATGGTACACTTCCATTCTGCCAAAAGCTTTGCTCTGTGCCGGTGAATCTCTGTTCATTGGACAATGTCTTTTCCACATAGGCAATTTATATAACTGCTTCCCAAAACAGCCAGTGTAATTCTGTGAAAGAATTACACCTTCTGGGTGTTCTCAGGCTGGGCACCTGGTTCTGACAGTTACTGGGTAAGAATGTCTTATTTTTTGCCTGTTACTCTGAACCTCTTTGGTCCCATATAACCCCAGAAACATTCATCAAAGAAGCTGGGTGTGTTGTTTCTCCCCAAGCACACACTGAGTCTCTGAGACAGAAAAGAATGGCACCTTGTAGGGTCTCCTTCTGGTACAACTCAGTCAGAACAAATAAATTCCTGAGAGCTTCCATTCTCTCTCAAAATGCAGCTGTAGATACTTTCTTTTCCGCAAGATGAGATGGTGACTGAAAATGGTGATGACCTTAATAGCACTCTTCTGACTATGCTCTATTGCTGAAGCTCTGACTCTGGCCCATGACTCAGGGTGGAAGTATTCATCAGATGGGAGCAAGGAAGCTGGTGTGGAAGCATAGGGAAGGGGAGTGGGGCTGACCTGCAATATGCCAAAGGGTTGAGAAATTTGCAGTCTTCAGAAAAAAACCCTGAAATGGCTGGCCAAAATGGGCTTTCTAGGTATGGAAAGGATTTGGAGATTGATTGGAAAAAGCATTTTGGATTCATGGTGGACTGCTATTGTAATTTTTCTTCACCACAGTGTTACAGTCTCAGAAAAGCATTCGTCTGTGGAGTTGGAAATATGTTCCAAGTTACAAAATGCTAAATTGCTGGTTTTGTACAAATATCTTACCTCACCAATATTTATTTGCAGTTGAAATCTCAGAAAAGTTGCCGATTGGGTTGCACCTCAGTCAAGAAACTACACACCCTATTTTCATATTTTGTTTTGCTGTATAAGAGCAACTTGGATATTTTACATATCATCTATGCAATTATAAGCCCAGGACACATAGCTGGACCTAGGTTTTTATAGAAAGTTGGCATCCTGTGTAACTTTGTGATTAGCTTATTATACACTCTCAACTAACAAGGGTGTCAGAGAGCAGGGAGGGCCAGCTGCTCCGCAATGGAAGCCGAGCACGGTTACAAGGCCAGCAGAGAGAAGTGCCTCGCTAGCCAGGGTGCAGGACTGCGGTGCCCAGGCAAGGCGAGCAGGGCAGGTCTGGTCAGGGCACCCAGGGTAAGGCACAGCCCAGCAATCACCAGGCAAGTCCATATTGTCAAGGCAGGGCTGAGATCAGGCCAGAAAGTCAGCCTGCATGTCAGGGTCTGGGTGTGAGTCAACAGGGCTGATGGCCAGGCGCAGGCACAGCTGCAATGCAGCAGGATTCATAACTCATGTGGGAGATAAGTGGTAGTGGCTCAGCTTAAAAGCAGTTTGCCTAGGAAAGCGGAGTCAGCCCTGGGCGAGGCCTTCCCGCGACACTGTCTGGAGGGCTCTGTCCGTGGTTGCCAGCAGGAGGGGGACCTCCCTCAACTGCACTATCTCTAAGCTGGCCCCACGCCCAGGCAGCCAAACCTCTGGGAAGGGGTATGCTCTCAAGACCCATACAGAGGGATATAAATATGTCTCTAGTAGAACATTTCCAGTGATGGATTTGCCTTTCTGTGCAGTCCAAACCTCATCCCTGTTTAGTAGTTTCCAGCACTGATTCCATACTCAGTTCATAAGTCTGCCAAAGGTTCAGGTAGCTTTCTGGATGTGACAGAGTATGTCTGTCACTGTGGCAGAATGCTTAGGAGAAAAATAAACTCTTGGATGATTAGGAGTTCATTTCTGCTGATAGATATGGAAGAAGCTATTTGATAGACAGTTTCAGTTTTCTGCAAACTGTTAGTCCAAAGCTGTCTGCAGAATCTGAAGTTTTATGTATTAACAACTGAAGAGCTTGCTAGAAATGATCCACCATTATGCAGTCATTTATATCCAATCGTATGGAAAGGTTAAATATTCTCCTACAGTGCAACAGTGAATCATGAGGCTTGCTTTAAGGTCATGCATTGCTTTATCTGATACTACTGCACAATATATCGCAAAGAGGATCGATCCTAAAACACATTTATCTTTCATAATGCTTGTCATAAGGAAGAGGTCAGATGGATTTTATGAGCCTGTATTCTGCCAAGCATTGTGAAGATCCCTCAAAACTGACAGAAACTTTTTTGGACTGCCAAATCTTTTTGGAAGGTTCCACGTCCTCTCATATTGTCATAGTTAATCTCTATTTATCATAGTTTAGCAGATAGTCTTTCAAGAATGCATGGTGTAGTATTTAACAAGAAAAATTGTTAAAAGACATTAAATTATATTTAAATATTCCATTTAAATCATTACTAGCAAAAAATCAAAATAAGTTTGCAAGTTTATGATGCAGAGACTTCTGTGATGCTCTCATATGGTACAGGAAAGCATGACAAGAGCTTTCTGGTTTTTGATCCTACATTATCATACCACTGCCGTTTACAGACATTTGTTTGGGTGGAAGTAAAAATAAAAAGACTGGGCTCTCCTTTGTTTAGTGTCTGTGCCCTAAAGAAAGGGATTGGCATGCATGAAATTTTTCAGAGACTCCTGAAGGAAAGCCTTTTATGAAGAGAAGACAGAAATGCCAACTGTAGGAATAAGAATATTTATTGTTTGTGACAGAGATTTGCTTGAGGTTCTTTGTTGAATGCCAGTGAAGAACTTCAAGCAAAGTCCTACATACCACAAATACAAAGCAATAGAAATTTCAGGTATGTTAGATCTTATGAAAAGGTGGTCTTCCTCTTAAAAAATACATATTTTAAGATTAAAATGCTTACTTACTGTTAACCAGTTAAAAATGTTTCCTTTAAATCAAGGTTTTCCAGTAGTTATAACAAGCTGCCATCAAACTTGGCAAAGAAACCCATGAAATATTTGCTTGATAGTCAGTCCTTTAAATTGCCCCATGATAAAAAGGAGGCTTACCAATTATTTCCCTCTGCTCTTGCACTTCCTCCATATCCTCCTGTCCCTCTCCTATCATGTGCAAATACTAGAAAATGTGGCTCAAAACCACTGGATGAATATGTAAAATGAGCAGTGGCCTAGTCTCATGGAGATTTCAAAATCTAGTCTCAAATTGCTGTAGGGCTAGCCATCATCAGATGGCGAGTGAGATAGGAAAGGCCAAGGTGAGGATTTTCTATGTGTCCTTAAATATCATATAATTATATAGCTGTGTCCTTTTTTCCCACATTGTTGATAATTCCTTCTTGAGAAGATAATGCATCTGCCAGTACCAGCATGTTTGTGGATTAACAATTCTGTAGTCATTTTTTAATCCTTAGAAGCCAGCACTGTAAGAATTAGAAATTAGTATTCAAAAATACTTTTTACCAATGGTCTGCTTTGTTCACAAACAAGGCTGCAGTTCACCCAAACTGGAGTAATTTTTACTCCTTTTGATTAAAATGAGTTTGAACTTCAGTGACATATTTTGCATAGATTGTCACATCTCTTGGGCATTTGTGGAAGAATAGTGAAAAATGGTCACCAACATCTCTGGTTTGCTCAAGAGCAGAATATTTGGACCAGCGGTGTCCATTCCATTGCATATATGTTTTCTTTCTTTGTGTGTCAAAAGCTTGAGGGTAGAAGATGCAATCAACTTCCAGCCAAATCCTTTTCATCACGCTTACATTTAAGAGGAACTCATTACTATCAGTCATGAAGTTCTGGTTCTTTTCCCCCTCCTCTTTCAGTTGTTAGTGTTTAATTAGTTTACTATCTGTTTAATTAGATATTTGTAGACCTGTAAGGCCCTTTGCAGACTTGGTGTACTGCAGCTAAAGGATCAAATCAAGTGGATTACTTTTCTAATGTAAATAGTTAAATTGGTTTTCAGTTTAACACATATTTATGGTTTATCTTAGTTAATAGAAAATCTGTAGAGTTACCAGCAGATTATAACTATGGCAACAAGTACAGAGAAGAACAATTTCTTTTCCGGGTATAATAGGCAAATAAGTCTCAGGGTTTTTTTCCCACTACCGATACTCTGTTCAGAAGTCAGAACTGTTAACATGTAATATCTGGAACATTTGGCAGTTTCTTTACTATGAAATGAATACAATGGGGAATCAGAAAATTATTAACAGTGGATGTTAAACAAGTTTGTCATTCGGAGAAATAGTCTACAAAAGATTTGGTGAAATTGGTGTAATCACAGAGGACTGCTCCTTGTTACGTATGTGGTTGAAAAACAATGAAAACAAATAATTAAATCAGTGCCAGATTAAGCTTTTACGGCATGGAAGTAATTATATTTTTCATAGCAATTAGCAATGAAATATTCACAAATTCCAAGTTATTTTAATGATAATTATAACAATATGTATACACTTTCCACTGCATACAACAGAAAGGTCCATCTTCAAAAATAAAATCAGTTTCTCATTGAATTGCTCTAGTGAGGCTGATGAAACTTTAAGCCCTTTGTTTCTTCTCAAAATTAAAAGATGTGTCGGTGGCTGTTGTCATTATTTATCATGGTTCTGATCTCCTCTTTCAGAGATGTTTTTCCTCCACTGAAGTGTATATTCTGTACGACCTGGGTCTCTCTCCTTCCGTGCCCTCTGCCACATCCATAGGTGCTCTGGAAGCTGTGGTTGAGTTCTCCACCAGCAGAACGTGGTTGCAAGGGTCCGTTGGCAGTCCAGCGATGCCAGGTTCAAAGGTGACTGTTCAATGAATCGGCATGGAGGAGAAGGAACCCGCAGTTCTGTCTGCTGGTCCTGAACACTTTGGCACTTCATTGCAGTTTTGCTCTTGCTCTCAAACAAAATACTTCTTCCGTTCACTTTTCTATGACAGTTATTTCTTTTTTTGCTTTTTTATCACTGAGAAAACAAAAGCCTCACTCTAGTGCCTGACAGCTCTTCTGTAGCCACTGCCCTTGCTGGTCTGTGTTTCCCAGCTTGTTGTGATTTCTTAGAAGAGTCATAAGGATGAGGCCAGAGTCCAGGTCAGTGGATTGAATACATCTTCCCACTGGAGGAGAGAAAGCCCGATGCCTCAAGTGGAGAGATTCCACTGTCTCATAACTGCTAACTCTGAGCACTCCCAGTGCAATCAGCCTTTGCCAGCTCAGAGCATGAGCATGAGCTTACCCAGGGCTCAGGGAAAAGTAGGACCACTGAAGGTTTTTCATTCATAGCTGGTGCTATGGTAGAACAGCTCCTTCTCCCCAGGAACTTCTACCAGCCAGCTAGCATTGCCACTAGGGCTGAGGGAGACAACTTTACTGCAGGAAGTAGAGAAGGGCTGACCACCTCTACAAGCAGTAAGCATTTGATTAATCTGCTGAGCAGTATCAAGGGTCAACAATATGTTTATGATGAGTTATCCTCACTCAGCTGAAGAGGATCATGAAAATCCTATGGGAAACTAAGCCTTCTGAAGACAACAAATCAGCTCTTTTTAGCAACTGAGCTTCTGTTCAGACTGTTCGTGGTGTTGGAGGCTAAGCCAGTCATTGGTGAGCACCCAGCAGTGGGACAGAAGGACGTTATCTCAACAGTTTGGTGGAGTAGAGATGGAGGAGGCAAGGGGAGGCCTGCAGACAGGTTTAGAGGCAGAAGCTAATTTAACATCCCTACAGAATTGGTAGTTGAGAAAAAGGCGGGGGATGCAGGTCTCCCACAGAGATTCCACAGTCACAAGCAGTAGCTTTTCTCTAGCCTCTTTGCAGCCTCTTATGTTAGGATTCCTGGGATGAAAGTGTGCAATCCCAACATGGCATCCTGGGGTTCTGAACCTATTTACTTCAGGACATACAGAGCAGTCAGTGTGTGGAGGGGTGAGTATTTCTTCACTTGTCTCCAAACACAAAGTGTCCAAAGGATAGCCAAGGCAGGTAGACCTCTCTTTTTCCTCAGGCAGTTCCTCCGGATAATAAGGCCCAGAAGCATGCTGGGGCTCAACTTTTCCATCCTCCTTATTCGTGTCGTGTCTCATTGCATTCACCTAGGTCTGCTCTCAAATTCCTGCCTGGTCTGCTAACCCTGCCACACCTAGTCAAGTCTTTATGTTCTTCCTGATAGTCCCACTGTGTTTCACTACTGGAATTTAGGACCTTATCTGTGTTTAAAGTCAAAAGCCTGCACCTAACTAATTGTTTTGCCTGTTTGTTAGCCCTGTGGCCAGGGTAAGCCTGTAAAGGACTGGCTTTTATACTTGTGAGTGAGCCCCATTTCTGTCTTGAGGACTTTGATTAAGATCTGCTTTCTGGAGTACCTGTAGCCTCTTTTGACTGGGAAGGCTTGGTTAAGAATTAGGGGAATGAGTCAAAACAGTGTTCGATAGCTAAGACAGAGGGGGGATAAATGTTCCACGTGTGAGTGAGGGAGCTTGGCCTTTGGGCTTTTTTTGTTTTGCTGAACTTGCCAGTAGGGCTCTTGGCTGTGAGTTCAGCATACATTCAAATAAGTAACTTACAAGTCAAGTTTTTTATATAATTGCTCAATTTTTAGTCTGCTGCAATGAATTTGTAGTGCATATATAAGAAAATAGCTTTAATCACACATTGAAAATAAATCAGTTTTAGATTCAGTAATTCAGATATTTAAAGAAGGGCCAGGACAGGTTTGCAGTGCAAAAGAAAAGTTCCTCTTAAGGTGGTTTAGTTTGATAGTGATTAAAGGATTACAAATGCGTAGAAATGTGTACAAATGACACGTGTTTCCTGTCTGTTTCAAAATTATTCTAAATTAAAAATGTGTGTGTGTGTATATATATATATATATATGTATATAGGGGCTTCCTGGAATTTGAACAATTAAATGTTTCGTTTTGTGCTTTTTATGTATCTATACTGAAACAAGATACACTATGTATTTAACTAATACCATTAAATTTAAAATAATGGCTAATGAGGC